>NW_020312279.1:0-20442 GCF_002999335.1 Cyclospora cayetanensis | reverse complement strand
GAACACAATCATGATGCCATCTTTACTGAGTATTTGTAACGAGGTAGGCGCTACCCAAATTCTTGACATCCAGATCTCCAACAACAACTTTTATAATCAGATCAGTTCATATTCTTTGATGAGCGTTAAGGCTTTGCAAAGACCCTATCAAGAAACTGCCAGCAGCTGCAGCTGCTGAAAATTGGGTGTGACATCCCTTACGTGGGAGACATCTCGCGTCAACAGAGATGATGGAAATCCATTACACCTGATTATGAGTGCCACGTTGGCCTGAAACTGGATGGTCATCTGCTATGCGCAAAACAGGACGGCGGAACAAAGTGGGAGTGTACAAGCAATAGGATCACCGATTTGGTTTGACCCACAGCAAGCCATCCTGAGCGTGGCAGGGCATTACTCGCTCGCCGTTCCGGATACTGGCCATGATGGTGGATGCATGGATGTCGAATGCATATGACTCACGCATTTTCTATAGAATTTCGTCATTCGACACACACAAGAGCGACTGCGTTGCACAATAAGGATTCGGTGGGGCGTGGCGAGTGCGCTCTGGCGACTGCGCTAATGCTGCCTTCAATGTACTTCGCTGCAAAATCGGACTGAGAAGGCACTCAAGTCAGCAAACAACTGAAGGATTATCGAAGTCTAAAATCCTTAGGTGGGATACGTTAAAGAACAACGCTTGGTTTAAACAGTAAAATGACGCCCACGTAAAGAGTGCCGGCGCACTTTTATGCCCACCACACCGCATAGAGTTCGTTTTCTATCCCGCACTGGATATTTCTGGTCAGAGACGGTGAAGCGATGCGAATAGCAAGTACTAGTCGGGTGTTTCGGAGAGCACCTAGTGTGTTGGCAGAGAATAGCACCTGCCACTGCATTACTAGCACTGACTGGTGGGAAGACATGACGCTAACAAAAAGAGTAACCCAAGTACAGGAGGAGTCGCAATCCATGCGGCAAGCGTCCTTGCTACGGCAGCTGCCCCTGATGTCCAGGTCATAGACTGCGATTTTATAATAGATCAGTCAAAAAGCAGTGAGCTCAACAGTTCCAGGAATGTCAGTTGGAAGATACCATCGCAGTAAACTTCGTGCAGCCGAAACACGGGATGCAAGTAAAGCAATCGTTTTACGAAAAAAAGAAAACATCCTTGACTCCGCATGCCAGTGCTTGACCAGAAACAACTGCAGCGCACGCCGTGAGCCGGGGTTTCATGAACGTTCCTGCTGAACCCCGAAATAAAGTCGATGTGAACAGCCACCCCCTCTGCCTGATAAGCACATAAAAACCCCGGCCGCTTGCTGTTGCAGCTCAACTGGGGCATTACCAAGTATAAACGGCATAGATGTATCTTCGAGTTTGCAAGTCCTACTGTGAAACGTGGTTTTGTGCCTGTCATTTGGGTGAGTAAAGATTTGCAAGTGTGGAATCAGATGTTGTGCAGAGAACTGATCCGTCTATTCTGTTCGGTGGTTGACCAACATGAGCCATCGGAAACACTTACCTGACAGGGATTTTGCTAAGGGGCTCAAAATTCCATGCACATGCACCACCTTGCGTCCTTTTGTGTCACCAACACCTCACTGCCTAATAATGCTGTTCCATTCCTTTATCTAGTCTTTATAACCAGATATTTACCTGCGGCTTAATTTCCCCGTCCTAATGCATAGCTCATTATGCTGCAATGGGCAACCAGTACGTCTTCGGCCTGCTAGCAGCTCGTATATTAGAAATTCATCACATCGGCTAATTCATCCTGGACACTTGCCATTCTTGCCTATTGTACTGAATGTTCAGTTGGATCTCCTACTAAGAAACTAGCTACAGAGCCAGTCAGACGAAATGCATGCTCAGAATCGCCTACACTTCCCGCGCTGCCAAGTTGCCTGCATGGAGGCGCTGCCTCTCCTTGTTGTGGTGACACCAATACTCCAATCACCATAGATGAAGTAGGCGTCGTCCAGGAGACAAGGAGGGGCTGATTACTAACGCTTCCTGGCTCACTAACCTCTAAAGCGCGTAGCTGTGGCCGCATAAGTGTCTTTCTATTGGGTCACCCATGGTGTACCTACGATTATGTCAGGTTGCACGGATCCGACGTGGAAGTCAGGAACCATGCTAGGAAAACCCTTTTCCGATTAAAAGTTGTAGTCAACTGCAGAAGCTTTGCCAATCCTTGAGTCCTGCCGCCAGCCCATCAACAACTCCTAGTCTTGGGGACTGTCTAAAGAGTGGATAAGCCGAATACAATTCTGCATCGTTTCGTCGAATAGCCAGCCCAATTCACATGCAGTGCCAACAAGTGCTAACAATTCCTGACCATCAATGTAGACACGATTCACTGCAGAATTGACATCGGTGGGTTACCACTACGGCTCGAGTGTCTGTAGTGTCCCGCACTGCGCTGTAGCCTGCCGGAGAGCTTGCCGTTTCTCTGATACCCCTTGTTTGGTTGACAAAGGGTTTGCTTCTGCTGGGCTTAGTCTCGTGCATCGACCTAACAGCACCATGGGATGAATAGGGTATACGGACAAACCAATTAGACAATTGCCTGCAATTTCTTGGTTAATAAAATCAGTGTAGTAGGCCGTCTTAAATTGTAGCATAGATTGCTACACCTCCCGCAGCCAAACGACACCGAATCCATGACCAACCCAAGAGGGTCCGAAAGCAATAGTGTAGGAGAAACCGGCCACAGATAATATCATTTAGACGCTTCAAAGCACTACCACACGCAACTTAACGTGATTGAGCTTTTCAGCGAGACGCAATATACCACTTCCAGAGTGAAGCGTTGAGGTTCGGCGCTAAAAGCTCAGAGTCCGGCTCTGCCTGTCTCATGTGGGAGTAGACGGACAGGGCTGGAACGGCAAGTACACCGTTGGCCCTAAAAGCTCAGGGGATCACGGCGAAAAGCATTAATGTTTGGCAAGCGGCCTGCACACGATAGGCCTTTGGACTGTATCAAAGATAATACATATTCAGACGTTTAGTCTCAAAATGACTCCTCGTCGTATCTTCAAGGACAGGCTTTTGAGTGTGTACAGTATGGCACATTGCAATATGCAGACATCTGCTGCTTGCAGCTGGAAAAGCACCTGTGTGATGCGGTGCGTACACCTTGCCACGTTAAAGCCTACAATGCATCCGCATCTTTAACTTTAGCCTTGAGTAATTCTGTTTCAAGAAGCGGTGAGGGCTCCTCCTTTTGGTATTTGATCGAAATAGAGTTTACGCAGTGGCGTTCGTTTGTACTTGTGAATCTGCACGCACACGCCCTTAAATGCTCAAATTCATATGAGCGCTAAAATGATGTCACTGCAGGCTGGTCCAAGGTACTTCCACCACCTCACGTTGCGGGTTTATGGATCATTAATAATGTATTGGCTAACCGTTCCCCGAAAAATACATGGCCTAGATGACCACCGCAGGTGTTGCAGATGATTTCCCAGCGCTTCACACCCATGCTCAGGTCCTCAAGGGCTGTTACTTTGCCTGAAAGCACCAGCTCCTAGGGCGATTAAGCGGCCCTGCCCGTTCGATGCGTTTTTGCCACCCAGAAAGGTCTAGTCGAGACGCAGTTTGACAAGGGAAGTAAGCAGCATGCCCAGGGTTAGAATTGAAGGGCTTACCCTTGTAGGCACTATCGAATGCAGGCCATCCGCAGCCAGAATCGAATTTGCTTTTGGCAGGAAAAAGAGGCGTTGCGCACCCTCGGCAAACAAAACAACCAACCGCAGGGTAGAACTTGTTGTACTCTCCTGCACATACACCCCAAAAGTCAAGCTTTCACCCCTAAAACCTGATTCCAGGAAACTACATATGAACATTATCAGCCTGTAGTAGGACACTGTTCCTTAGTCTGGGAGGATTTCCTACTCATCAAAAAATTACCAGTGCCGGCGCGCTCCGTTCCCTTCCCCCTGAGAACTCTGTATTCTTCCTCTAACACACAAGCACGCAAAAACCGCAGCTGTACACATTTGCACAAACTAGGTAGCATCGGACAAAGAGCCTGCTGTAAATACATGAGTTTGAACAGAAGGAATGAAAGGGAAGCAATTAATCAAGGTGTTACGGATACACTTCAGTAGAGTGCATGGACAGGCTTCCACGCTAACCTCTCGCCAAGCGCTAATACCCCATCATGCAGTTTTCCATTTATAGTGCCCTCTAGCCTTTAATGCCACGTTAAGAACGCCTCAGCAAAACACAGTGCTCCAGATGAGTGCTGTAGCTGTAGTTTAGAAGTGCTGCCTATCTCGGCCATGGCAAAGTGTAGAGTACGCGGTTAATAGAGAGCTTGTATGTGCCGTACGTGTCAACAGCCCCCTCCACTCTTCGTCAGTCTTTGGGAGAGACCGGTCAGCAGCCTCCATCGCCATTGCTAAAACGGGGCCTATAGGAAATGGGGAGAGCGATGACGGAAAAAATAGAAAATCATGCTAGGAGAAAATAAGGAGATGAATCGTAAGTGTGTCAACGCACTAAAAATGGGAAATGTGTAAAGGCAAGAGAATCAACAGTATAGCGGAGCAGCTGCATGGCCTTCCGATGCGGAAAGGAAGACGCTGGCTTGCATCGAGGAGCAGCTGCTCGACGATACAGGCAAATGTGCAAATGATATCAATGTGAAGCGTACTATTCCATGCACATGGAGTTAAATGCCTGAAAAATCGAAGCAAGAAATGTGTTCTTGAGTGGAGTACCTCCGTCTGGCTCCAGATGGGTCCGCTTTCGATTCGTTGTGCCAGAGAACACACGGCACAAAGGAGAGGCCAAGGCGCCCAAGGTGAGACGGTGTGGAAGGGAGGAAGAAATGTGTCCCAGATGTGCACATATAAAAGGAAGGAGAAGCATCTGCGTGATGGCGGCGGCTGACGGGTTGCGCTCCCACAGAAATGCCGAAGAAATTCCAGCAGTTGGTCCGTGAGGATGCCAAAGACAAGATAAAATACGAAAACAAAGCGCGAATATCGTGTTTCGGCCAATCAACCGGCGTAACAGGACCAGCCATTGATCATGTGCAGCGAAAATGGTGGGGCTTGTTGCCGTTTTAGTACCTGTGTAGCCTATACATTAGCTGAAATCTTATTAAGGTATACATCTTCCTGGCGTTTCATCTTACCCTTTGCTACCCTGGCAAGCATTTTTGAGGCCATACAGACGGTGATATTGTTGAAGGCCTTCGTTCTTCGACAAGCGCATCCCTGATACGGCGTTCTCGTTATGCATCATGGCAGGTACGCAAAGCAATTGATGTGCCTCTCGCTTACGCGTCTCGGAATGCGCTCGAATCGCCGTGTGCACCTGATTTAATTCGAGAGTTTTTGCATGTGCATCACCAGGAGGCAGCCGTTGCTTACCTTGTGGCTGTATAATTGCAGGCGCTCATCATTTCGATTGTGTTGTCCTGGGCGGCGGTAGTGGGGGAATTGCATTTGCTCGACGAGCAGCCAGTTATGGAGCCAAGGTTGCCCTAGTGGAGTACCGCCGACTCGGTGGGACCTGTGTAAATGTCGGCTGCGTTCCGAAAAAGGTGAGTATTGGAGAATCTGCAGGAGCGTAAGCAGTCGCACCCATTCATAAAGATACGGGATAATTCTAAGTATGAAAACGGTCTTTCAT
This sequence comes from Cyclospora cayetanensis, assembly GCF_002999335.1. Lineage (NCBI taxonomy): Eukaryota > Apicomplexa > Conoidasida > Eucoccidiorida > Eimeriidae > Cyclospora > Cyclospora cayetanensis. Next base: position 14,811 of record NW_020312279.1, on the reverse strand, counting down.
CACGATGTTACTGCTGCCGTGACTTGTCGTTGCGGAATTCCTGTTTTCCATGTGAGTTCTTCGGGCGAATGAACAGATTATGTGGTGTGCGGCCAATGCCTTTGAAAGCCTGCACGGCCTGAAGCATTTGGGCGTAGACTTCAACGAGCCCCCGCGGTTTAATTGGGAGCGCCTCGTGGAGAACAGGGAAAATTACATAAGCCGGCTTAACAAAATTTACGAAACAAACCTTGAAAAGTCACAAGTCCAGCGGTTCTATGGGTGGGCTAGTTTACTCCCAAAAGTAGAAGCTAAAGAGGAGCATGTCATCGTCGTCAATGAGACAAAGCAAGATTCAGAAGCAGGAGTGCCACCCACTAGCCGACTCACCGCGAAGCATGTTCTTGTTGCAACCGGTATATCCTAGAAAGGCTTTGAACCAGAGCTTGTAGGAGAATTCTGTTGCTTCGAGACTCTGCCATTAAGAATTTCCTGCCTTTTGTTTGCTTCTTCGTGGAATGATGGGCATGACCAAGCATGTCGACTTTTCTGGGCCTGCGTGCGTGTCGCCCCAGGCGGTCGTCCGACTCCGCTCTCGATTCCTGGGGCATCCTTGTGTACAGACAGCGACGGATTCTTTGCTCTGAAGTCTCAGCCGAAACGCGTTGGAGTCATTGGAGCTGGTTACATCGCAGTTGAGCTGTGTGGAGTTTTGCAAGGTCTAGGGACAGAAACCCATTTGTTTACGCGCTACGCGAGGGCTCTCAGGAAGTTTGACAAAATGATTCAAAATGAAAACCACAAAAATATGCAACGCATGGGCGTTCAGGTGGGACTAAAAACTACCCTGCGGTTTATAGGCGCCTCATTTCCTCCCGCGCAAGCATTTGTGTACAAACACAAGGCTTATGTAGTGTAGCACTCTTTATTGGGCTTTTCATTGTAATCACTCACTTGTTCTGCGAAACATTCACATAAATGAAGCAAGAAGAGATGCGGATGAGGGTCAAGGAAGTACAGTTTGAGTTATGATCCATATATATATCCGCACCTCTTCGGCGGCAGCCATCTCCTGCTGCTAGTTGCTTTTTAGGCTGAAACACTGGCAGTAGCACGATGCTGCCACACCCCTTAACCTCGGCTTCCCTTATGCGCATTTCGGCTCTTTGGTTACTTGGTGTTTGTTGTTGCAGCTGCACCCAAACAGCACTCCTTGTGCAGTCCGGGGGAGTCCAGGTTCTCTCCACCTAGATCTGGCCGGTGGAGAGTCTCATGGCCCTTTTGACTGCCTGATCAACGCAATTGGACGCACACCTGAAACAGAGCACATGGGTCTTGAGGCATTAGGGGTTGAAATGACTCATGGGAAGTATATCGTATCAGACGAATTCCAGAACACAAATGTGCCGGGCCTCTTTGCTCTAGGAGACTGTTGTGGGAAGGTCAGCAAGAGAATACATTCGTTGGCTGTAGCGCTCAGCTTTCAGGGCTTATGACTAAAGACGTATGTTTGAGGGCTTTCTAGTAGGAGGCTTCGTGGAGCTCGACTGGGAAGTTTGGGCATACAATTCATGTTGGATTCACGGTTAGCGAGCACTGAGTTGCCGGTCTGGTTTGCTTGCACTGTGCTCGCTGCCAGGTGGAGTTAACTCCCATGGCGATTGCCGCTGGTCGTCGGTTGGCTGACCGTCTGTATGGCCAGATGCCGAATGCTAAGGCAGACTACGACTTTGTCCCCTCGGTCGTCTTCGCTCATCCCCCAATCGCCAGTGTGGGCCTTACTGAGGAAGAGGCTATCCAGCAACACGGAGAAGACGATATTCAGGTCCGAGTGCAGTGTAAATCTAAGCAAAATCAAAAGCGCCAAATGCGTGGATATGTCGAGGGAGGCATTTGTGGGAAAGTATAGCCCACTTCTAATGGGGAGGCGCGCAGTTCTGGCTGCTGTCGTTGTTCCTGAATCTGCTACATTCATCACTCGCTCTAGTACTGCTGTGGTTCGTCACAGATATATAATGGCACATGCGTGAATCTTCTCTACGGGCCGTATCCAATTTCTCCCGAGGAAAAGCCAAAGACAGTCATAAAACTTGTTTGCAAAAAGGCACGTATGGAAAGCTCCGTCTCAATAGTCCTCTCTCTCGTGTGGCTGCTTTATCTGCTCTTCTTGTCTCTCCGTCTTTTAGTTTATTTCTCATACATTCAGGCTTGTGTCATTCTTTAGCCATTTCGCGGTAGATCCCCGCATGCCTCCGTTCTTACTTATGCATCCGTGCCTTCCTCTCGCCGCCCGTCTACATATGACCGTCATTTTCGCTCTCGATTGAACCTCTGTTCTTTGCCTGATCTTGTTTTCTTTGTGGTTCGTTGCAGTCAGAGCAAGGACGTATCTTGGGATTACATCTCGTGGGGCTTGGGGCAGACGAGATACTTCAAGGATTTGCCGTTGCCATCAAAATGGTAAATTCCCTGTAACTTTCCTTCCTCCTCACTTTTTGTCTAGATCACTTCGTGCGCCCTGGTCCATCCTTTGCTTATCTCCTGTACCTTTCTGTGTGTCTCTCCATCGCTATATCCGTTTATCAGCTATTCTTTAGCGCTTTCCCTCTTTATTCTCAATTTAGGTCTCTCAGCCTGCTGCTGCGCTTCCCTGCTCTGGCTCAGGGCGCTCGCAAGTGCGATCTGGACCGCTGCGTGGCTATTCACCCGACGGCCGCCGAAGAGATAGTGACACTCCCCCCGTGGGGCCTGTAAAACCTTCCATTTGCATGCTTCGTGTTTGATGAGTCTTCAACGGCTAGCTACTTGGCTTTGTTTTCCACGAGTAAAACAGGTTGGATGCATTCCCGCTTGTCGCAGAATGGCAGACGGTGCTCAACTGCCCCTAAGCCAGGGTCTATTTAGCAACTTTCATTTGCGGCTCGGAGGGCCATCGCTAAACGCATATGCACGACAACGCAGCACTCACATGCGTTGAAGCTTTTGCGAGGCGTTGGTTACGTGAGAAGCGCCCCCTTTTATCATCCAAGTAAAGCAAGCGCTGGTGATTAAGTGTATTGCCGGATGCAGCTGCAGCCCTGCAAAGCCATTAATTACCTTAAGACTTTCTACTTCTCCTGTTATTCGGGTGCTTCTCGATTTGAGACTGCCTTTTATCATTTTCTTCCGGGACCTACTACAGCAGCAGCGCGCTCGCAAACAGCACGCCTCCAGCCTTATTCAGCTGGTGTGAATCTACGCTAAAAAGAGAGCAAAGGAGCTGTGCTGGGATCTACTCCCTATTTGTTGACTCCGTTGACTGTCTCGCAAATCACTGCTTCTCTCCTTCCTTCTGTGTCAGTCAGACCTACCCGCGGATGCTGCTTAACCTGCGTATACTGGGAACAAGGCTGTCAAGGAGCAAATTTTTCCAATGGTGGGTGTGTGAGCGATCCTCTCTATATGTTGCGTAGTAAAGGACACTGCCTGCCTATATCTTATTGCGAGTAGCGTTGGGGCAATAAACTTAATAACGCTGTAAAGTACGTACTGGATATGGAGTTCAGTAAGTCCGTGAGGTACACTATGATGGAGCATCACAGAGTGCAATCCTGAAAGCTCAGTACTAACATTTGACGTAGCAACAGCTAATGCACAGGCTGGTGATCTAGCCTGTTTGGAGGCCATCTGCTCCACTCAAAGGTTCACAACTCCCCGAAACTGAAGCATGCTTGTATCAACAAATTACGACTCTTGTAGAGGGAATTACTTGAATTATTGGATTCGACAGAAAGCGTGCTCGATAAATCATTTAATTTGCGGAAACATTGGAGCCTGAGTCAACCCTCAACGGTCCTACCTACACAGCGCCACACTTGTCATCCTGGCTCCACAGGGGGACACCTGCAGTATATACGTGTGCGCGTGCATTTTCATCGAGCAATACAAACGTGGGCACTCATCTCCGGGTCGTTGATGAGGTGTATCATGCGTCGGGAGATGAGTATTTCTTCATGGAATACGACCATGGAAAAAGACACTTCAAGCAATATCGCGGTTCTAATGCTCCACAAAATGTATGCTCTGGAACGGGCTACAGTGTATCTGTGTGGGCAGCAGGACTGCAAAATGACGAAGTCGCGACAGTGGAAAATCATCATGAGTTGCTGCACGTGCTTGGTGCCCACACGTATCATCCAGCCCACTCTGCCCAATGGGCTAATAAGATCAGCTTAATGGGAACCTCTCTACTGGCAAGGATTCCTAGGATTGTCTACGGAAAACGCATTCAAGCTTCTCATCCAGGTTGCTATGCCTTGTGCTAAAAGAGCGAAATCCGCAAGTCTCTGCAAAGAGCAGCCAGCGGATGGCTCTGCAGAGTGGCTTTAAAGGCGTAGATTTGTGAGGCTGGATCCAAAACCCTTCGAGAACGACCGTGTAGTCCAAACTTTAAGGCTTAAATCCCAGATCCTAGAGCATGTAAACTGAACTCGAGAGCCATAATGACTAAACAACCCTACGTTAAAGACCTGGAGCACTAAAGCAAAACCCCGAGCAAACCAAATTTAAATACCAAACCGCAACATCGTAATCCTCTGAGAGTCAAAGCAAGCGGTTTTTATGCCCTACATCCTAATGCGTCCGTACGCCCAACACGCTTTAAACAATTCGCGTCAAACAGACCCCAGTGCAAATTGAGTTCTTACGCGGTGCTCAATCAGCGAGGCCTCCGCTGTATGGACAACTAAACAATAATGAAAAAGAAAGAGGGGGACAGAATAATAAGCAACGTATAGCAAATGATATAACTCAGCATACATGGCGACGACAGCAAAACCTTAATGTGCACGCTGTGAATTAAGTTTGTTGTATGTAGAGTGTATGCGTGGAAGGTTAGAAATCGTAATATTGGCCTAAATTTGTGGACCACCAGTGTTCAATAATAAAGAATATTGAATAATTATTTATTCGTGGGTGGGTAAGCGTATATATGGATGTGCACGTATGCTACCATATGTACGGAGAGGAACAATATGACGGTGCATCAGTAATATATAATAAATATGCAAAAGGGCATAGGAGTATGGATGGGTGCACGAATGTGTGCATACCTACATAAATGGAGGACAAAATATGTAGGTATACATGGAACTCTGTTAAATGCATATATAACTTAGATGCAAAAACGAGCGCACTGCCAAAATAAGGGCAGAAAAGGCTCATTATGAGCAAGAAAGATACCACAATCAAACACGTACCGACACACACAAACACGTACCGACGCACACAAACACGCAGGCACACAAAAACATACAAGCAAGAAAACAAGCGCACGCATAAGGACATGCACAGAAAGGCAAGGTCAAAGAAAGACAAATGAATCGAAGAAACAAAGACCAAACACATAAAGGCAGACGCACAGAAGAATAACAGAGAGGCAGGAAGCCCCACGAAAATGTAAGATGTATTGAGCGGCGAAGAGGACGAGGTGTTTGGGAAGCTTGGGGACTAGAATGAGGGGGAATATGGGCTTTATGTTATCGAAAAGCGCCCAAATGAATGGAGTGGCGCCAACTGCATTCCACTCCATCAGCTGTTGCTACTGTTGATCTGCCTGCGGTTGCTCTTGCTATCTATCCTTTGAGTGTCCTTTACACTAAACCGCGGGGAGTAAAAAACGGAGTGCGCTGTCTTGCGTCTAAAAAGCAATAGGGTAGTGGCTTTGTTGCTGCGGCGTTTCTCTTCAGCTGTCGTGGATGCTTTGCTGACTTTCTGCTGCTGCTGCTTTTACTGCTGGCAGTAACAGCTGTGGGTTTAGGGTATTTCGTCAACTACTAGTAGTGCTGCTTTAAGCAGCAGCTGCCACAGTTGCTGATGCTCACCCTTTGTAATTTCTGCCGACAGCAGCAGCAGCTACTACTATCAGCTGCTGCTGCTGCTCCTGCTGCCATCACGTGTTGCGGCTGTGCAGCAGGAATCTGCTGAGCTCGGTAAAGGACGGGAGAGGCCCCTGCTGCTGTTGCAGCAAAAACGTGGCTGCGTCAACCGTCCCTCCCCAGTCCCATTGGGATTCTTCTTGGCTACCCTGATGCTGCAGCACTTTCTGATGCTGCTGCAGCTGCTGGAAAAGCAGCATCTGCTGCTGCTGCTGCTGCTGCAGGGAATAACGTCCAGCAGGGGGTTGCTGTTGCAGCGACCAACGGCCTTCTGTGCCTGGTAGCAAATGAGGTCCTGCCTCTGCGGCATGCAACTGCTCCTGCAGCAGCAGTAGCTGCTTCTGCAATGCAGCAGAAGCGTGCTCAGTTGCTGCAGCAGGCTCATGAGTCACTAGGGTTTCAGACGGCGCTAGAGGCTCCCCACCTAGCTTAGCCACGGGAGAAGTCTCGCTGAGTGCATGGGGGATTTTTGCTGTAGGAGAAGCACCTGGCGTCGAACCGGCAACAGCAGAAGTGCTGTGTGGAGGCAAAGGGATGGCATGCAGGCTGCCGAGCGTCTCATCTGTTTGCTGCTGCTGCTGCTGCTGCTCAAAATGTGGAAGAGAATTTGCACCAGACAAGCTGCTGCCGCCTCCTGGTTGTTGCTGCTGCAGAGCGGCGACAAAGACCCCAATGAACTTCTGAAGCACTTCGTGCAGGTCCCATATGTCTTGCTTCTGGTTTGGCCGCTGCTGATGCGGCTGATGACGAGGATCCTGCCGTTGCTGCTCCTGCTGTGATTGACTGTCTTGGTGTTGGTTTTGCTGCTGCTGTTGCTGTTGTCGCTGCTGGAGCGGCTGCTGTGGTTTTTGCTCTTGCTGATTCTCCGTGAGGCTCTCAGGTGCAGCACAAGGGGGCAGGTCCTTCAAAGGCTGTGTGTCTACCGGATGCTGTTGCAGCTGTATCTGTTGCTGCTGCGGGGGCAGCAGCAACAAGTCCGGAGGGGAGCCTCCACTGGCTGTTGTCGCAGTCAGAGCCAGAGACGGCGGGGGTGGTGGGGTAGAATTGCTGCTGTTTCCTCGGTGTTGCTGTTGGTTAGGCTGCTGCTGCTGCTGCGCGAGAGACGCCAGCTGCAGCAAAGTAATGAAGTTCGTATAGACGAGGGAAGTGACGACAGAGGAAAGGCTGACTGTTCGGAGGAGGCCCGGGTTTGCCGCCAGCTCACTTTCTCCACCTGCTAGCTGCAGCTGCTGCTGCTGCTGCTGCTGCTGCTGTTGCTCCGCGTCAATAGAAACCTTACAAGCAGCCAGAGTGCCCTTGCAAGACTCGATAATGCGCTCCCAAAGCAGCGTTTCAGCAAGCCCCTGGGGTGGCTCCTCCTGGTGTTGTTGCTGAAGATCAGGTATAGCCGCAGACAAGGAGGAGCGCGATACAGCGGCAGCAGCGGCAACAAGGCCGATCGCCTGCTGCATATAGAGGAGCAACTCAGGAGGCAGCACGATGCTTGGAGCTGCAGCCCCCGAAGCGACGCCACCGTGCGTCGCAGCTGCAGGATCGTGTGCCTGCTGCTGCTGCTGCTGCTGCGTCACGCGCGCCTGCTGGGCTTCCGCAGCAGCAGCAACAACGCTTTTCTGGAAAGGCATAAGTGCGCTGCACTGGGTACTGGCGGAAGTAAGGAGACCAGCGCAGACAGCCCTTATGGGGTCTAAGGGGCGTCGACGAGCTAGACGCCTCCTCGGCGAAGAGCCATCCGCTGCTGCCTCCGCATCTGCTGCTCCTGCGCGGGTAGCAGGCAGGTTCAGTATCGTGGCAATATCGCTCTCCAGTGAAGCAGGTGCACCTCCTAGAGCCATCAAAAGGGCCCCCCTTAGGGGCCCCCGAGGGGCCCCCTTCCCGTTAAGGGGTAGGGGCCCCGGTAGCCGTAAGAGACCCACCGAACAGCTGGGGCATCCTAAGCCTTCGCACAAGCCACAGGGAGGCGCTGCAGCCTCTGCTGCTGCTGCTGCTCCTGCTCCTGCTGCTGCTGCTGCTGCTGCTGCTGCTGCGGGCTTCGCTTCTTGCCTCTCAGACGGCTGGTCTTGTTGCTGATCTTGCTGCTCCTGGCGCTTCCGCCGGAGAGATCCAACAGCCTGAGCAGCGCAGTCGCTGAGCAGCTCTGCCAGCAAGCCTGCCTCGCTGCTGTTGCCGCAGTGCTCGCCAATGCTGCCTTGCAGAGCCGTCGTGTTGCGTGTGGAAGGGGGATGATAGAGGGATCCTCGCCGCGAGCCTTGGGAGCGCACTTTGGAGAGAGAACCCCTATCATACTTGCTGCTGCTGCTGTTGCTATCGCTAGGGCAGCAGCTGTCGCTGCTGCTGCAGCCTTGCTGCTGCTGCAGCGGCGAAAGCCCGCTGCCGTCGCTAGACACACCCGCCTCGCATTCAGCCCCTGCACGTCCAAACGTCCACAAAACGAAAACTCTCCACATCTTCTGTACGCCACAGCAAAGATCACGATCATTATGTCAAAACTCTGATAGCCCAGCCGCATGCAACGAGGCGAGCCGCCCCTGAATCTACTCTTTGAACGTGCCTAGAGTCTACTGCCCTTGAAGGTCGCTCACAGTCGCGCGTGTAATCCTGCGTGGCAGCTGCCGACTTGTGCTGTGCAAGCAACTGCAACAGCTGCCTGTGCTCCTGCTGTTGCATCAACAACTGCTGCTCTCCCGGATGCAGCAGAAGCTGCCGCTGCCCCTTGACTGCGCCTTGCTGTTCCTTACTACGGTTTTCCGAAGAAGCAGCACAAGGTGAAGCTGCAGCATCCATGCGGCGCCTCTTTCCTGCGCGCTGCTGCTCTGCTGCCGCCTGATCTCCCAGGTGTTGCTGCAACGGTTGGACCTGCTGGAGCTCATGCCTACTGGGCTTCTTGCTGCCGTCTGCTGAGGGATGGCTGGAGGCAGCAGCCCCCTCTCCTGATTCGCCACGAGCACCCCAAGCCGCAGGCAGTCTCCCGTGGAGCTGCAGCAACAACACGGCCGACGCACGAAAAACAGCTGCTTAATCTGAACCCTGACACTCTCCGCCAGACATGTTTAGCCAGATGAAATTCGCTCAACGCAGATCTCCAACCGCAAATTTTAGGCCCTAAAGCGTATCTACAACACTCCACACAGACCCGCCATTCGAAACTCTGAGAAACTGCGTACCTGAATATATCTAATGAAGGAGTGAGCTCTCTCTCTGGCCCTTTCGAATCCGTAGAGCTTTGCGCTAAAAGTTCGCATGCAGCGCTTCGGTCCCACGTAGTACCGCGCTCGCCACTCCTGAAGATCGCAAAGCACAACAACCCTGGAAACACACACCACACTTCCAAGCGCCACAGACCAAGCAGCCCTTTCTATCCCAATGAACGGCCTTCTTGAGAGCCTTTGGACCTATCGGGAAAATCCTGAGCAAATCGGTGAAGCAGCCACACTGCCCTCGAATCCCCCCACGAAACGACGACTCTGCCATCTGCACACCAGACATCTCCAAATTAATGTGCTGCACAGCGGCAGCGCGAAACAAGCGTATTTCAGCAGCATCAACTCAAGCATGACCTGCTTTTCTGCGTGGTATGAAGCATTGTTGTTCCCAGCATGAATACGAGGACTGCTAATGGTCAGCCCTGAGCTGACAGCGTCGGCAGAAGACGCTGGACGAGGCGGTCTGCTGCTCCGTCTTAGCTGCTGCTGCCCCTGCTCTTGTTCCTGCTGCAGCAACGATTGTTGATCGTGAGGAAGACGCTCTAGCCGCACTTGGTCCTGCCGATGAGCCGCATCGGCTGCAGCACCTGACTCGACACGCGGCGTCTGCAGCCCTTCACTGCTGCTCGCGCCTGCTGGCGATCCGGCGTCTCCTGTACCGTGCTGCAGCTGCTGCAGACTTGGAGCTGCTCCCACCCCTAGAAGGCTTCTTCTGGAGAGCAATGGCAGCAGCAACGGGAGCGTCCTAGGCCTAAGGGTTGCACTGGCAGGTGCAACAGCGCCAGCATCTGCTAATGCCTCGGCAGCACCCGTGGACGGCTCGCAAGACGAAGTCGGAGATGCGGGGGCTGCTGCGATACCAGTTTGAGCACAAGCAGCAGTTGACGCTTCAGCCATAGGACCAGCCGTTGCAGTGTCTGCAGGGGGTCCAAGAACTGGCGCTGCAGCAGGCAGCTCGGCTGCAGCTCCTGCTGCAGTTAGGCGGAGAACTGTATCTGCTGCTGCAGCCTTTGGAGGCGGAGCTGCGGCAGACGAGTGAGCTGTAAGAAGGTGCGGAACGTCCGTTGCACCAGCCTTCGCGGCAGCAGCAACCCCCGCTGCCGCGGGGGCGCAACATGAGGCGCTTGCATCTTCCCCAGAAGCGGCACGAGCGACAGCCGCTGCTGCCTGCAGTTGCTCCTGTTTGACGCCTACACGAGGGCAGTTCTTAGAGTCGGCTTTGCCATTGAAGGCTGCCCTCCAGAAGGGAGACTCCAACTCGAGCGGCGCATGCCCCCAGAGATCTGCCCTCGGTCCAACTGCGGCTTTGAACCTCGGCGTAGCCGCCGCCGCTGTTTCTGCTGCCGCTGCAGTGGCTGCTGCTGCGGCGGCAGCAGCAGCAGCAGCCACAACTGCCGAGGATAGCGCGGTTGGGCATCCTCCAAGGGAAGATGGACTTGCTCGCTCCGGCGAAGTCGAAGATCTCGAGGGGGGCAGCCGCCTCCCCTTCAGGCCCCATGCACCGTCCTCCTTGGCATCTACGCCACTCCTCGCTGCTGGCGCGTGCTGGTAACTGGGTGTCTCCACAGCTTCCATAGTGGGAGCTGCTGTTGGCTCCTGCCGAGACGTCGCGCTGTCCCCTTGCGCGAGTTTCGCTTCGTGGCATGGGGAGCAGGCTTCGCTCCGGGAGGCTTCCCCCCTCAGAATGGCTGCGTACTCGCTTATTTGAGTATCCGTTGGAACGAAGCTCTCCAAGGCAACGCGCTGCCTAAACCACAAAGCGAGAGCATGCGCCCCCTCGGAACCGTACAGCTGCAAAACAGACGAACGCGATGCAATGCCAGCGCATGAAGGTGCCCTGTAGGACTGAACACGAGGTAAGACAGCCCAAACTCAAGGAGACATACATGCGATAATAAGTGAGGCCAAGAAAGACTCAAAAGAGCATAAGCGGCATATATATATATATATATATATTCATATATGTACATATATTTATATATGAATATATGTATATATATATATATGGAACAGAAAAATGTGCTGAGATGGCGACACACACAAGAGGGAAAAACCACGTTGCTAGAAGGACTGACTGCAATGAAGAGGGTGATAAATACAACACGACACCGTGAGGTAGTATCAGCCCTTAAACCTTGGTGTGTGGTTCTTGCAGCAGTACCTGGGCTGAAAAAGTCCGATAGTGTAAAGCACCTCCGCATCGATACTTCACCCTCCATTCCTGTGAAAATAAACACCGTTGAAGCACCAGAGCTCGTTCGTGTTTTCGAAACCGGTACATCATCGTGCTGTACGTACAGTGGCTCTTTGATGGTTCGCGCAAACAAAGCTCTCGATGCTTCGGGAGAAGCACTCATAGAACGCCTTACTTGTGTCTGAGGACGGTAGTGCAATGACTTGGGCAGGAGAGTCGGCTTCTTCAAGGAGAAAACAGGCTTAGAACTGCGGCATTCGCCAGGCTGCTGCTGCTCCTGCTGCTCCTCCTCTCGCTGATCTTGCCCCAGCTCTTCCTCCTGATCGGGCTGCTGCTCCCCCTGTTCCAAGCCCTTGCGCTGCGCTTGGTGCTGCTGAACTCCTGGATTAGGCTGCTGCTGCTGGGGAGACTCGGTTGTACCTGCCACTACCGTCGTTTGTGCAGCGACAACGGCAAGGGCAGGCCCTTCCATTTCTAGGCGCCTATCTCTAAAGAGCCGCTCAATGTCTCCTTGAAAGACAGAACTGCTGCTGCTGTTGCTACAGTGCTGCGTCAGCAGCCGCTGCCGCCTCTGCCGCAGCTGCACTTTCTGCACAGCGTGCTCGAGCTCCGTGCGGCGGAGGCGGGCTGGAGCTCTCTGTGACGTGGAACGACGCCTTTGAAGGCAAAATTAGAAGGAGATAATGGCTACAGGACTGGAGAAGGAAGAAGTAAAAAACGGAAACCAGAAAAAGCAGCTCTCTTCTCTGCTGGAAAGACGGGCGCCGCAGCGTGACCTGCAGGGGGATGCCGCTGCCCCCGGAAACGAGTCAGAGAGGCAAATACAGAGTTTGCGGTTGTTTCTGCGTCGATCGCTCACACTCGCGAGAAAAATGCAGCAGAAAGACGTACGCTGCTGCTTTGATACGCGCCCCTCGATGGTCCGCTGCGCGCACCATGAAGAAGAGGGAGCAAATTTGCCATTCAAGCGGCGATAGCCCCTTTTCACATCAAGATAACAAAGTATAAATGAATAAGGTGGCGATGTGGCAAGGAAAGCCATAAAAATTACCGGAAGAATAGGTTCAGCTGCTGTGGGGTCAGTGCGCTGGCGTGCGCTGCTCGACGAGAAACTGTCCCTCAGGGGTAATGCACAGCCCAAACGGTCAGAATTTTCTCCATGATAACACGAACATAATATATTTTGCCTTGTTTGAGATCTTAGTATTAAACGTAAAACTAATCCCCGAGAAAAGCGGAAGAATACAAAAACAGTTTCCAGTACACCCTAACGCCATGCACAGAGCAGCAGCAAACGACACCAGATCAGGTGTGATCACCCTTTACCTTTGGGAGCGTTTCTGCTGTTATTTTCTTATTGCCGCATTCTTTTGATATAAGGCACCTGAATAACCAGCCAGTGTCTATGGCAGTTCCACCCCATTAGGCTCAGCCTAGAGACTGTATGTGCGAGGGTGTGGTAGATGGACTCGGCGAGCGCTTTCTCTGCAACTGAAGGCGACGCACTGCAAAATGCGCTAGAAGTTAATTTTGTTGAGCCATATCACAAAAACAGAGGCAATCTGAGGAGATCTAGCCTTTTAAATGCCATTGATTAGCAGAACTTCTAGCAATTTCCCGGAAACGGGGAGGCACTTCCACAGAAGTTGGCCCAAACTTGTGCCTAGACGTTGACATTTGGTTGCAGCGCTACTAGTTGACGATTGTGGTGCTCAAAATCTCAATCTTGGCGCAGTTGCAGGATTTGCACCACCTCATGCCGGGAATACCACACTGGGGAAGATAGATGCATGTAACATTAGAAAGCTTCAGTTTGAAAATTCCACTTATACTTTTTAGCTCCCCCACAGGGTTTTTCAGTATATAGGCTACAGCTTTTGTTTAGCTACGGGGCGTATGGATTCCTTAGAGACCGCTGGGATGAGGGGCTACATGCACGGCAAGAAAGGGGCTGGCGGTGTGCGGCGTGATGCAGGGCACCTTCTCATGACTCTTCGCACCGACGAACTGTGTGACAACAGTTCTTGCAACGCAAATTTCGAATTCTTCCAATAAAATTATGGCGTCTTAATGACCTAACTTGCGATGACTCTTCTGCGTCCTGTTCACCGTGAAAGAAAGTGACTTGCGACAGCAACCGGGGAGCCTTCGTCTCTTCCAGCGTGCTACTTTGATTTTGTGTCTCCTTGTTCTAGGCTAGAGACGAGGCCATCATCAAAACAAATGCGATGCAACCATAGCCACAAGCAGTTTTACCGTGATTAGCACCAGCGAAACTGAATCAGGCTCAGGGCAGATTCTCTTTCGGCGGAAGGCTCCACAAGGGGTCCTACGTAGGGAGGTGCTTAAATGCGAACTGGATGCTCCTTTCAAAAGCAGTTCCCTCTTTGCCTGTCCACACCCCTTGAAATTTGGAAATGGGGAGGAGGGACAGCTATGAGTGCCCCTTGCTGTACCCCCAAAACAGTCCCAGCATTCACAGCCAGTTAAACAAAGCATCTAGCACACGGGCACATAACATTGCATCTTAGTGCATTGAGCCACCGTTACTCGTAGTCAAGATCTACGAACAACTTTGCCGCGCTAAGTCTTCCCTTTCGCCCCCTTAAATACGAATGCGCTCGCGGTCCGTACCGGTCCGTCGAGACCAACAGCATGCAGGACAGCGGAAGAGTTTTTGCCCTGAAGTCACTATCTAGGGTGGCAGAAACGTGAACAACAGCGTCAGTAGGAAAGGCAAAGTGGGCATTAAGCGATGCAGAGAAGTTGAATAGAAAGAAAACCCAAGCACTAACCAAAAACGCCCAAGGGACTAAGCCACCGCGACAGCGGCGCCACGATGCCTTGCTCTCTTCGGGGGAAGGAAATGTGTCAGCCTCCTGCTGTGAAAAAACAGAACACATCCTGAGTATGCAAAGAATATCCAAGTGAACACTAGCATAGCAGTGGGCCACGCCGTATAGAGCAAGATTTGTGTGCAAATACGGCCAGCCCGTGACGTACAGTCGCTGAAGCCCCAGTACAGGCAAGAGCAATAGTGTGGGAAGTACATACCTAAACTTGCCTTCGCCCGCGGGAAGATCCTTACAAAAATGACTGGCAACATTCCAGGCGCTAGCCATGGATGAGAACAGTCATTTTGCGCAACGCATGCGCTGGAGGACAAGCAACACGAAACGCGAGGAGTAACATCCATAGCAACTACCGGTGCTAGCCAAACAGAGAAGCAAAATCTCCCACCCACGACGAAGCCCACACTCGCTCCTCCCTCAACCAATAAAACTTGCGTTCCCCACCCCATTTCACTAGAAACTAACATTTGATGTGTCCTGGGAGCTTGCAGAGCTCTGAAATCCAGCACTTCTATGGCTCCCTGTGGTTCCTCCACTAACACACGGGTCACGGCCCTACACGGCAAAGTCCACGAACGATTCGGAAATTTTAGAAGCTGTTGTGGGAAGTCAATATTGATTTTTTTGTAGAAAGTCAGTCTTTACAGGAAATCAATACATAGAAAAGACAT
>NW_020312278.1:0-20612 GCF_002999335.1 Cyclospora cayetanensis | reverse complement strand
CGGCTTTGCGCTGCTGCAGTCTGGGGGGCATCTCCTGCAACTGGCTGGTACGTGCATGTCTGTGCATGCATGTCTGTGTGTGTGTGTGTGTGTCTGTGTGTGTGTGTGTCTGTGTGTGTGTGTGTGTGTGTGTGTGTCTGTGTGTGTGTGTGTGTGTCTGTGTGTGTGTGTGTGTGTGTGTGTGTGTGTGTGTGTAAATGCTTTTGCACGCACCCCACCTGGCAGTTGTTTCGGCCTCGTGGCCTATCGGTTGTTAGGGGAGAGGTGGGGGAAGGAAGGCAAGCGAAATTATGGGAAGGGAGATGAAGGGGCCTTTGCGCCGAGCTTTATTGGATCAGAAGAAAGGATTGCAGAGTTTGGGGTGTTCGCGCAGTTCGTGAACAAGAGGATTGCGGAACTGAAGGAGGAGCGTGAGGCTTTGGGCCTCAGTATCTTGCGGCGGAGAGAGCGGCAGCCGTACAACAAGTTCGTGTCGGATAAGTGAGCTATGAAGTGGCTTGCAGACTCAGGGAACGGGCACGAGTGTAGTGCAGGGGATTACGGCGCACAGGTGCATGCGGGGAGGGAGGGGTAGGCGGGGGCTACTAGAAGAGCAGAGAAGAGAGGGAGGGGTAGACGGGGGCTACTAGAAGAGCAGAGAAGAGAGGGAGGGGAGGCTGCACAGTTGCGAACGGATGCCACACACACCCTTTTCTGGTGCGAAGTTCGGCCGAGTGTAAGAGGTGGTGCGCCTGCCTACATAGTTGCGTCGCAAGACGCGCTGTAAAACTCCCGTATGCATTCCCAGGAAGCCTGCGTTCCTGTGATGCTAGGACCGGGGGTGGCTGGCTGCCCCCGAAGCACGAGGCCCCCGCCTCTTAGCCTCGCAAGTGCCAAACGATGAATCGGCAGGCACACGAGGAAGCAAACGCACCAGCTGTACGCACACCAAGCAGTGCTCATTCGCATGGCGCCCGCCGACCGACATACACTGCCGCGAGCACGAGCAGAGGGCATGCAGCATGCAGCTCAATAAAAATGCAGCTGCCCAGAAAACGCACGGAAGGCCTCCCGCCGCATGCGGGCTTTCCGGCGCCTCCTTCTGAAACGTCCACCTCACAGCGACACGCCACATCGGGGTGACGACGTCGCGACAAAAAGCAGGGTGCGCTTTAAAGCGGCGCACCACGGCCCCTCCGAATATGTCTCTCGCTCGCAATTTGTTTTGCCACGCCTTTTTGACGGGCGAGAAACTGGACACCCTCTCACTTGCACCAGGGGAACGCGAAGCGCTACGAGTGGTGGGTGGCTTTGTAGTGGAAGCCGCCAGCGTAGGGTTTTTCTTGATGCGCTACACCCCAAGCGCTCAGATTTCGGCGCCTCAGGCCCCCTTCGGCGGGTGTACATACGGCGCGCTTGCGCACAGACCTGCGCCATGACCGGCCGCTGCTACAGCCGGCACACACTGGCATCCGAAAACACGCTTGCGCCGCAACGCAACACAGCGGCAGCTTTCGCTGTCTTTCTAGCCGCGGTAGAGCAGTGCGCGCAACTGCAGCAGTCTGTAGATAGCCTATTCAGTGTTCGCTGCTGCTCCCCGCATCTCGTCCGTCTGGTCCTGCGACATACACCAGGCGCAGAAGGCGTGCGGCAAGCACGGAGATACAGCGTGAAACGCCGCCACATCGTTTAAAGGCCTCTTTCGTGCAGCGTACGCACTCGGGAGCCAACAACAACGGGGAAGGCATGAAGAGCGAGACACCCGAGCAGCAGCAGCAGCAGCGCTCCTCACCAGGCCGGCGTCAACGGCCATCCCTCGTTTGTTCATCTCCTCGCGGAAAAAGAAATCATCCTGCCACACTGCGGCGGCACATCATCAAAAAACACAGGCATTACTCGGATTTCGTTGAAGATCGAGCATGCGGCAACCCATTGCGCGTCCTCCGCGGCGTTGCACCGCAAGCCGCAAAGACGAAAGCCGCCAACGTGTGCACCAGCAGAAGCATCTGACCTGCTCTGTTTTTGGGGGCTGCCCCCTGAGGACCGTGGCGAGAAGTGTTGACTCTCAGCGTTCGGCCAAACAACTCAGAGTTGTTCATGTTCAGCACCTGAATTGCACAACGAAACCAAGTTGCAAACCTGAACGTCGCATGCAACTACACAGGCCCCCAGAGCTGTCACTCGCGCATATCCGCCATTTCCTTTCCTGCTCTCCGATAGCATTTACCGCTTGCTGCGCGTCTTCCTCCTCCTCGAATTCTACGAAGCCGAAGCCTCTGTGGCCGCCTGCAGCGCATCATCATCATGAGGGCGTGGAATCCACAGGCAGCAGTTCTCAATGCACAGAACCAGCACAGAGAATCAGCCTCATCAGCAGCTGCGCCTACAGGAGCAGCCCCTACGAACGCGCTCAACGCGGCGGCAGCGGCTTTAAACTCGATGCGGTGCAAACGCAACAGGAGAGGCATCGCCCTAGCCTTCCTGCGTACACTGGCCACACAGACGCAGCGCCTCGCCCCAACTCCGTGAATCGAGGATGCGAGAAACCGCGAGAAGCATGCGCAGCAGCACCGACTCACCAGTTGCCCTGTCCTTGGGAATGGTTGCTTCCCGAATGTCGCCAAAGGGCAAGAAGGCAGCTCGCAAGATTTCTTCATTCACCTCTTCAGACAGACCCCCCACGTACAGCGTTCGCCGCAAGCGAGATTCTCCCGTATTCTCAGAGCTCATCGTATTTCCGTTTTCCTGAACAGCGGAAAGGGAGAAACACCGTCGCGCGCGCGGCAACGCGGGCCGGCTCCGTTCGTGAACGGGGAGATTCCTCCGAGCAACGCAATGCACAGCCAGAATCCAGGCTTTACACTACAGAGCTGTGGCTAAGAGCTTGGTTGCTGCTCCTCTCTGCCTTCAGATTGCGGACTTATGCCGCTAACACCCCATGAAGGGCGTTCTGGAGGGCGCGTCAGTCCGCAATAGCTGAAAGCCGCATGATTAGCCGCGGCGCTCAAGCTGCAAGAAATGTACCAAACTCAATTAAAAGAGGGCTTAATGGCTTTCTAAAGCCTAGCTTTCCGATCGAAAGACGGAGAGCATGCATGCCTGCAGCCCCGAGAACACGCATGAGCAGGAACCATGGCTTCTCATGCAGTTGCGCGCACTGCCTGGACTCCTACTCACATGTGGCCGGCAGACGAGGTCACGAGATATATATTCTGCCTCTCTGATTCATGGTATGCGGCTGCTGAGTTAGGCGGAGACTGTACACCCTCAATTCTCGTGTGCCAGCCATCCCCTAGAGGCCTTCCGACCTAGGGGCTAGCCAGCGGGTGCCAAGAACGAGACCAGCGGCATGAGACGCAGCAACAAGTGTGGCGCGATCAACGATACCAATAGAAGTCGCATCGGCGAAACCAGGAGGAATAGGGCCTCTCGAGCGCAGCCGTGGACGACAGTCGCCGACCAACATCCGCCGCCTACGCGACTCTTTTTGCACCCAGAGGCTGCTCCTCTTCTGCGAAGCGGAGCCTCCTTGGAGTTTATGGCCTTCGCGTGCTTGGCTGCGGCAAATAGTGCTGCTGGCTAGGCCTCGCAAGGAAAACACTGACGCTTGCAGCCCAAGCAGCGGCTTTTTCTCCCCCCTTCTCCTGCCCCTTCCCCTGCCCCCTCCGTGCGCCCCCGCGTCTGACCACTCGCACCTAATGCACTTGCATTCTTAGGCTTTGCCTCGACGCCGATCCTAGAACGGCACGGCGAAGCACCCAGTGTGGACGTTCGGGCTGCGGTGTCACGCGAGGCAGCCGCTTGCCGCGTGCTTCTGCAGTAACCGCATTTCCGCGAGGCGCGATCTTTGTAGCGACGATGGCTACCACCAACACTCCCCCAATGAATGTTTCCCACGACCAGACGGAGCAAGTGCAGCTTCTCGGGCAGCTCGTCCGAGCAGACGGGTCCAACTGTCAGGCACGTGCGCCGTTTCTGCCGCTGGTAGAGAGGAGTCACGCCTAGAGAGGAGTCACGCTCAAGCGATGCGTGGACAAAAGGGGTCGTGTGGCATGCGTCTTGCTCTATGTGTTTCTTGCGGGTTGCCGGGTTGCAGACACCTGCGCGTCGGCACAGGGCCGAATGCGCCAACTGCTGGGGTCTTGATGGGCTGCCTGTGTGCTTGCATGCGCTTCTCATCCGAATTTGAATCAGTGGACAGCGCTGTAGCCGGGGTGCTGAGGGTTCGAGTCTTTACAGCTTCTGGTCGTGGGTGTGCCGCATGCCGTGCTGTCTGATGCAGGTGAAGCAGGAGGCGGTCATGGAGCGAATGCCTGAGTGGACTCTTTTGGAGGGTGCAGGTCTAATCGGAAAAGGCATGGCAGCTGCGCTATCGACCTTGCACGGTATGACGCCGGAGGAGCGATCCAACGCCTTTGAAGAGGTAGGCGAGTGCGAAATCCCCCTAGGGGCACCTGCCTGCGAACATGCACGTTAGGGAGGGAGGCTTCCCCGGATTATTCTCGCAAAGACGCTAATACAACTTTTCGTGCAGCTTTCTAAGACACACACAGTACTACACGTGTGACGGCAGCAGCCAGGAGCTGGCGCTCAAGGCTCAGTGCTTACGGCTTCCTGCACTGTACGCTGTCGGAGGCTGCGATGCAGGAGCCCCTCATGGTGTCTGCCTTGGTTTCCGTGTTGCGACTTGAGGCGGACTTGCACCCCGCACAGTATGCTCTCACCGTACTTTACGAAGCTGTTAGAGGTGAGTGAAAATTCTGAACATAAATCTTGCGCTGCGTTTGGCACCGTGCATCTCTGCACGACGGGCGACTCGAATCTGAAACGCCAACGCGTCTTCATCACTTTTTGGGCTACGCGATAATAATTGCCCCTATTTGCATGCGAAACGCTCAAAGACTCGCTGAACGGGGACATAGAGTTTGTACAACTCATTGTTCGCGGGGTGCTGGCGAACCGGCATGAAGGATGGAGAGCGAGTGGCACAGAACCCCGTTTTCCAGCACCCTTTGTCTTGAGGTTGCCTTGCCTGCCTCGCATGCCTGTGGTGGGACTTGCCGTTCAGAAAACTGCAGCAGATATGAGGCGATGTGCGGGGTGCTCGCCGGCAGCAACGTCTATGGCGACTTCATGCAGCTGCTGGAGAGGCAGGGCGTTGATACGTACACCGGAGACAGAGCAGCGTTCATGCTCTCGGGCTTCATGTGGTTCGTAGGGAATTTCCTTCGGGGGGCGGAAAGGGGTCGGAATTACTGCGCAGAGGCAGGCACCTAGATTCGCTTTTTTGAAGAAAAGGAGACGTGTGGGTAGGGGCTGTGTGCTCGACGCTGGGCGCTGGGTGTGGATTCAGCCGGGCACGAACGCATGCGTTCCCAGATGACCAAGTTCAGTACTTCGTGCAAGGCCTAATCCAACAGAAATTCCCCGTGTCGGAGTCTGGCAGGCTCGACGCGCTGGTAAATATTCTCAAAATCGGTAAGGGCCAAGGGGCTTCACGGAAAGGTGCAAGTCCATGCGATTGCTGGTGGCTTTTGAATACTACGCGGCGCTGGGAGCCGCGCTACGCCGAATGCCATAATCTCAAGGGTTCCTCTAAGCGTGTTGCGGCTGCAGATCGGTGGAGGCCTCTCGTCTGGGAGACTCGCGGCTTGCCGGATGTGTGCGTCCTTCGACTCCCTAGCCCTGCATCCTATCCTACACGCATGGCTACCACGCTCTGCATGACGGCCTGCATGAGACAATTCTCTCCTAGGCGGAAGAGGCTCATGGCTTGGAGCCTGCTCGCGTGCGATGTGTTTATCGTTCTAGGCTACAGAATGACTTGTCATTGATGCAACCCGCAGGAGTGATCTATAAGGCGGTATTTTGCGTGTGGCTGCTTTCCTTCCATGAGGGGTTTCCCCTGGCGATCACGGAGGCCGGCATTTTGCGACCCACGTGCGAAGTCTTGAAAGAGTGCCGAGTTGAGAAGGTATGTGGAGACTTGTTTTGTTGGTTTCCTCATGTGGAGCGCGCGATCGGCGAAGTCTTCACGTTGGGAAACCACTGCTCGCCACTTTTCCCTCGGTCGGCTGTAGGGTCGGGAGCAGTTTTCACTGGTGCGCATCCGTATGCCACCTTTAGAACTTGGGGTTTTGCGCTTGCGGCTTGCTTAATAGGTTGTTCGCGTGGGGCTGCATGTCGTTGAGAATCTCCTCTCGTGCGAAGAAGCAGTTGAAATTATCGTTGAAGAAAATGTCGCTCAGGTTAGGCTGCAGGGGTTAGCAGAGAGGTGTAATTTAAACCGCTGAAGGCCTGGTCTTGAGATATCATTTTGTTGAGCACGCGGGGAAGTGTCGTACTCAGCGAGTTTCATTCAAAATTCAGGGTGTGGTACTGTTTAGATTCTTACCTTGTTGGAGTTTGAGAAATGGCGCGACCCGGACATGTACGACGAGATACGGGCCTGCATCTTCGCTCTAGACTTGAAGATTAGACAGTTTAATAACTTCGAGAGGTATCTCATGGAGCTCGACAAGGGCAAGTTCAAGTGGTCTGTTCTCCATTCAGGTAAGGATTTAGGGCCTGTTTCGTAAGATACGACTATAGCACTTGGGGGGAGCAAAACCCGTGAGCAGCATTGCTCGAGTCTACGAAGAGATGCTCCACGATATCGGGCTTAGGGTTTATGATGTGTGCCCAGAAAAGTTTTGGCGCGAGAACGTAATGGTCTTTGAGAAGGACGAATTTGCCACAATTCAGAAAATCGAGAAATTGCTAGACAGCGACGACCCAACAACGCAAGCCGTGGCGTGTTATGACTTGGGCGAATTTGCACGGCTCCATCCTGCCGGGAAAAAGTAAAATCCACGTATTACTCTAGACCCGTGCGGAACGCGCATATCACAAGAAGAACACAGTTTCGCAATCCCACGTAGACTAGACAGCAGGCAAGCACCAGTGCGTAGTTGATACTAGACGAAGATCAGTTCAACGAAAGCGAAGTTAGAGGGCGTCTCTAATCCATTTTCGCGGTCTGTGTCTATTGTTTTTCGTATCCAGGGTATGCCAGAAGTTCAAGGTAAAGGATAAGGTAATGCTTCTGATCAGCAGCAAGCACCGCGAAGTCGCGGCGGAGGCTTTACTATGCGTGCAGAAACTGATGCTCAACAACTGGCAAGATGTAGCGAAGCCGCCAAACTAAATTGCGGCTCGTGGATTCGTTACTGCTACACACGCAACCGCCTAGGTCGAGCTCAGGACTCGGGCTGAGTTTCGCCATGTAGGGTATTCGTGGTTGTGGTTTGCACGTTGAACAAACTTCACAGCCTAAACTTATTTCCCATGCTCTCAAAAGACGTTCATTAGAATACTCACAAAACGCTAGGGAACGGTGGCTGCTGAAAAAGTACAGATATTTGCAACTGTATTAGCTTCATGAACACACAGACCCAGGCATCCGTATGGAGGCATCTCATTTCCCTAAGGTAGTTACCTGCTGCGTTCGATGAAGAGAATTCATGCATTACGGGTATCAGAAATTCAAATTTCTTCCGCAACCGGTTCCCTTAAAGATTGTGTGAAAGTGCATCTTGGCAGCTGTTTTGGTGTCGGTTTGTGAGGGAATCAATTTGAACAGAACGAAAGCAAAGTAGGACAGCATCTGCAACTACGCCTAGCGTTATTCATTAAGGTGCAGAATTTGATACAACGTTACATCCAATGGAGATCAGCTCTCCAAGCTCTTCCAGCAAGTGCTTTCATCATAAAATCAGGTGTACATGCAGCCTTGCTAGGAAGACTTCCTCCACGTGCTAATTTCTTCTGAAACAAGACTGAGCGGGCATGGCTTTATCACACTAGACATTTTCCAATGGTGAATCCAATCTCTTTGCAATGTTTCGCTATCATCGTTTTGGTCTTTCCCTTCGCCTACAGCCGATGCACCCCTTCAGAAAGAAGATACAGAGTGAGACTTGCAAATGAGTTGGTCATGAAGGAAGCACCTAAAATAATGAATACCAATGTCGTTCAAATTCTTTAGGGACAGAGAGAAAGGAATTGCCTGGTTTGTTTGCCTCAATCTTTCTTTTCCTTCATAGGATTGTGCAGCAGCATGATCTGTATTTCAGAATAGACAGCATGTTCTTGCTGCCGCCCCAAGCAGCAGCCCAGAGGCAAGTTGCATGCCAAATACACAGAGAATATAATTGCACAGGTTGTTCAAACAGAAAGAGTCACAAAACTCATTTCTCCTTGATCGCGCTCAGGCGGTAATGCAACATATGTACCCTGCATCGGGCATACCTCCAATGCTAAATTAGGCCCAGGAAGCCCACCCACGCAAGCCAAGGTTTTCCCATACCATAGTAGACACACAAAAACACGTGGGAGAAGCAGAGGATGAGGTAGGATACAAAGGGATTCCTTCGGCCCGCTTAGTCTTGACAGTAATAGTTTGTGCCCAGCAGCTCCCGCGTTTCCTCTCTAGTACGCTTCGGAAGAAGAAAAAACGCGCTTCCCGTTCTCGTTCTAAAAAGAAACGCTTTTCAAAACCTTCCGTAAGCTCCGGAAGCAGCAGATGTAGTTGCATGTTCTGTGCAATCTGGCAAAGCCTACGATTTGCAAATATGGGTACCCTTACGAGGCAAAACCTCATGGCTTGTTTTTTCAGAAACGAGGAAAAAATGAAAAACCCTCTGAGATGGACCGTGAACTTCTCGCGGAGTTGGGGGAGGCGCCAGCTCCTGCGGGTGAAGGTGGAGAAACCTTTTCCGCGCCAGGGTTTAGCGTGGCGGGGGAGGAGGAGTCGGCTACAGCCGCTGAGGAGAGTCATGAACATGGGAAGAAAACGACATTAGAAGCCCCTGAGTTCGGCGTTGCTGCGCCTACACACGAAACATCAGCCAATGGAGCAGAAGAAAATGAAACGGAGACAGGTGATGGTGCACCGCCTGTATCAGCCCAACACGGAGCTTCAGCAGGAAACGCCACCGCAGTGGAGCAGTTTGAGGGTCCCTCATTTGGTGTGGCTGCACCTACGGAGACAGAAGCCGAAGAGGGGGCTGCCGAGGCAGAGCTCCAAGAGGAAACACCAGAACAAGGCGGATTCGCGCCTCCCAGTTTTGGAGTCGCAGAGGGTGCAGGTGTTATACCAGGAATTCCCCTGGAGGGCACGGCAATGGAAAAGCATCCAGAGAGAGGAGTGAGTGCAACTGCCTGAAGGCAAGCACTAGATCAAGGGCTGCAAGCTCGCTCACTGCAATTGCGTTGTAGGGTATTATCATTAACGTCGTTACCCGTGAGTCTTTTTATGCCTTGTGGAACGCGAAGACATGGCGCAAACATCCACACAATATGTCCATCTTCTGCCCAATAAGCGCCACCCCCTATGCCTCAACCATCGGTGAGCCTCCCCCTTTAAATCCTCTCGGAGTCTTTATATCAAATTTTTTTTATTTTTATAGGGACTATTTGCTGGGCCACCCCCAGAGGAAAGGCCCTCGATTCCCCCTCCACCTGTGGGGCCTGAACCGGAGAATGCCGAAGGCTCCTCAGAATTCGAAGAGAAGGAAGAAGAACTCAGGGAGCGCGAGCTGTATCTGCAAGGTGAGCAGCAGAGGCAGCAGGAGCAGCTGAAACAGCAGGAACAGCAAGAGCATCCACGAGCTGAGTACCCAAGCCAGCAGCAGCAGCTGATGCCACATATGTATCCTGAATCGCAACAACGGGAGGTACGCCAGCTGCAATGACGAATACATCCATAGGCTTTTGGTGCAAGTAACACTGATCCCAAACTGCACTACTCGTGTGGGCAGCTGGCACCCGTCCTGGATGCGATTCAGGGACTAAACCAAAAAATCGCGGACTTGCATTCTTTGGCTCAACAGCAGCAGCAGATGGAGCAACAACTGCAACAGCAACAACAGCAAATGCAGGAGCAACAGCACCAGCAAATGCTCCAGCATCAGGAGCAGCTAGCGGAGATCCTCAAGCACCAACAGCAACAGCAGCAGCTGCTGCAGGAGCACCAACAGCAACAGCAGCAGGAGCACCAGCAACAACAGCAGCAGCAACAGTCACAAGAGTTGCCACCATTTACCCGTTCAATAGAACCGGAAGGGGAACCGCCGGCAGCAAAACTGCCAGTAGCATCACTCCCAAAAGAAACGGAGACAGTACCACAAGCAGAACTTGTAGCAGCTCCGGCACAGCAGGAACCTGTGCCTGCAGAAATACTACCAGCCGCAACCCCACCAGCAGCAACACCACCCATAGCAACAGCAGCGGCCAGTAACGCGCCACCGATAAGTATTCAGAATTACAACTACGGAGGTGAGAAATTCTTTCGCTCAACACAAAATCAAGGTATACATGGGCTTTCCCAATGGCGTTCAGGATGCTGCGATGGGGAGGACGATACCACAATGGAGGGCGCTGTCTGGAGACGTATCAGAAATATCTCCGAGGCACTTGAAGCCAGAGAAATGAAAGCAAAGTCTCAAGAGCTAGAGCACTGAAGAACTTCACTTTACTGCTGGTCACCAGCTGCTCCATTTTAACGTGACGGCATCTGATGGATCTTACTTAGCTTAGACCTTAAGGTATATACCAGCGTGTACTAGCTTGCTCACTAGCTAGCTGCGTAGTAGGCGGCGCTCGAAGCCCTAACAAGCCAATCTCGTTTTCTTCAACTGTACGCAGTACTCATCTGATAGGTCGCTACCCCTTCCTGGGAGCCGCATCCCCTTTTTCTCACTCAGAAAGCCGTTTCTAGGGCACGTGTTCGACTTAATCGACATACATATGTATTCTAGAAACACCCAACACTTACTTTGAAGAGCCGTTCACTGCTGACTGACAGCTCTCTTCCACGTTCGGTTATACACCAAGTGTATGCTGCCATTGCAGTGCGTGTGAGGCCCCTTTCATTCATGCTACCCTCAAATCGAGGCTGGGTCTAAGTTCATGCTCTACTTCAAACAACAATGGGCGCAGCTCCGCACTGCAGACGCGAGGCATCCGAAGATCAACAGCGTCGTTGCAGACCTCATGCACCCCTTGACTTTCACGTGTATGTATGATTGTTGAGCGCATAGCTACTTATAAAGTATACGGCACACCACAACCCAATACATAATCCGCGAAACATTCCCATACGTGGTGGTGTCCTCTGGACAAAGCCTGTGCAATCTTTTCCTGCCGATATTGCTGTTGTTCCCTCTTCGTCCCTGCCGATTCACTAGAGCATCCGCTACAAATCTCGATTACGCGAGGCGGGGGGGAGTCGGCGGTGGACATGAGATGTAGTTGGTGGTTCTCTTATTTCTAAAGCGATCTTTCCTATGTTGCTGCCTCATTATCAGCAGCGCCAAGAAAAGGGCAACCCTTGACAACGACAACGGCTTCGTGTTCGAATGCTTGCACGTGAGGGAGAGAGAGCCTCAGAGATATATATATATATCTATACATGCATCGGGGATATTAGAATTCCCAAATGTAAGCGCAAGTGGAAGAAACTGCATATCTGCATAATGATACATATCATAGCTCCCGCTGCGGGTATGAATGCCGCCGTAACGGGGGGCTAACAAGAGTTCCTACGTGTGTGCACCCACAGGTAGACATTTGTATAGGTATATATACATAGGAAGATACAAGCCACCAGAAAGGCGTTTACGTTCAGTGCTCCCCTCCTGCGGCTCTGCCGCTGGAGTGTAGAGCCCCAAGCACAACTATCGTATGCATCGAAGACGCAATTGCTGTCTGTCCGCATTCAGTTCTTCGTATGCACGCAGATAAGTAATTTTGTGTCCGCTTCCTCTGCTTTTGTGAATCTCAAACACCCGTCAGCGGCGCGAGTGTTGCAGCTCTGCCTTAGCTGCTCCTGCTGGTCCTGTCGATGCTTACACTGCTTCGACGGGTTCCACCCCTGCCTCCTGCTCGGCTATGAGACAGGCTTCGTGCATCAGGCTGGCGATGTGCGTTGCGAAAACGGGTGCAGCTTTTTTGCCAAGCTTTTCCACCATGGGTCCCAACTTCTCCGCCAAACTCGCGACAAGGGGAGCGGCGAGGGTTGCAACTTTGCCCAGGTTCTTCTTCACGGTATCCCAGAAACTCTGGGCAGTTACCTTCTGCCGCTGCTGTTGCTGCTGGAAGGAGAAGTCGCCTAGGCCTAGATCTGACAGCGAAAATGACAAAGACAAAAGTGCAGCAAAAGGAATTGAACATAGCGCGCTGCGCAACAAACCAAAATCAGAAGGTCTTATTGTGTGCCACTGAGAACTAACAGCACTATGTTTGCTCTACACACTGATGTTTTCCCTTGGAAAATTAAGTCCCTCCACAATATTTCATGGCTAGATTCATTCACGTTGCCACCCAAAACTTATCTTTTCCACAAAGTTCTAACGCTGCTATTCCCTAGACTGTCTACTGCTCGTGCCCACAAGTAGATACATGTATATACGTGGGAGACAACGTTTTGTATGCTGCTCCCCCTTTGCTCCTCATTCACTCTCCCCAGTCTGCTGCTCCCCCGGCTATCCAAAAGCATGTGTGTTTCCGTTTTTCTGAGGTGACCTTTTACCTTCATCAAGATCACCACCTGCCGCTGCCGTAAGGTCTGCGACGATCTTGTCGCACTCATCCTTGAGCTGGGGAGCAATGGACATTGCTAACGACCTCATGAGGGTGCGCATTGCAGGGGTGATCGCCACCAAGAGCTGGCGTTGCATGGTGCTCTCTCCATCCGCGTCTTCTGGATCATCTGAACTACTTGAAGATATTTTCGCGACTGCAAACAGAATACGAGACGGCAAACGGAAGCTCTTCGCGGGCACAAACAGCTCGCATCCATGATGAAGAGACACATGGCCACCAAACTAAACAAATAGGTGGGAGGGTAGGCCATAGATGGAGCTGCACCCCCGGGAAGAAGCCACACAGCCCCTGAAACAAAGCTTCCAGAAAGCCCTACAGAGGGGGTGAAGAGGCAAGCGAGAGAACAAGCTAGCAGACAAAAAGGACTGGAAAATGGAGGTTCAGTGCGAAGCACCAGGCATTTTTTGAGTCACGCAGAAACCTTTTATTCATCGATAACATGAGGCTGAGAAGCCACGAATCCCATACTATAAATCAGAGCTAAGCTAAGCAATATATTTCACAGCCTAAATGAGTACTACGGCCTTACTGGCGTCCCGTATCTGCTGCAGCGCCTGCTCTTGCGCTTGCACTTCGGCAAAGGCCGCCGCGGGTTGCAGGTGTTGCTGGGGAATCCCTCCGACCTTCAGAGCTGCACCACAAATAACATGTAATATACTTTGAAATCTAGGCTGTAAGCCGCAAAGTTCGAAGACGCGCTCTGACTACCCTGCCTAGGCTATCCAGAAGCCGAGCGAATGCAAGTCTAGGGGACGAAACAGGAAAAATGGAAACCGCAGCTCATGAAGTCAAGAGGCCTTAGCAATAAATTCTACCTTCTGAAGGAAATGAATAAGATGCCACAAGGGCAGTGGCGACGAGTGCAGTCTCGATGAGTTTCATTTTTTTAAAAATGAGTTGCAAATGAGAAATCTCCTGCTGCGACTTTGCTTTCAACGGAGTGGAGGTTCGTCAATTGACAAGAGGAAAACTCCGAGGAAGAAAATTAAAGGAAATGGAAGTAACTGAGCGACAAGCGAAGGAACTTTAAGCCGCAAGAAGGACGAAATTCAGCTAGCTGGACTGCGACGTCGAGGACATACGACTCTCCCGCTGTCTGCTTGCAGCGGTAGTCCACAGCTGCTGGAAAGTGCTGCTGGCTTGTTTGTGTGTTCAAGGGAAAATAATGGGTCAAAAAGACTTATAGCGTGTAATATGAAGTGTAATATCCAGTATCCTCATTCAAATACAAAGAGCAGAGGCTTTAACCGACCAGCACCGAAAAGCAGTTGCCATGAATTGGCCAAATACCTCGATCAGGTGCCTCGGGTGCATGTTGAATCCTTGCTTCTTCGGAAGCACGTGTCTGCGTTTGCTTTACGTGGTACTATAAAGCTTAAGACCATATTCTACGCTAAGTTAATCGTAAAGTTATGGCGAGGGATGTAGGAGTCGAGCAACTGAACCAATGGACTTTCACATGCCACTGGTGTCCTGCTACTGTACGCGCTAGCAGGCGGAAATTGGCTTTCGGAACGGGTAATTGGATGTTTTTACAAAATCTTAGCATATATATCTCATTGAGTCGCGTTATTTGCTGAGAGTATCCGCAAAAATGGACATTGATGGTCCCGCCTGCTGTGGTGCCCACTGCAATCCGTCCGCTTGGCTGCCTGGCGAACTACGTGTGCCGTGGAAGAGTGAAAACGTCAGCCTGTAGATGAGATACAGGAGAAAGAAATGCTTGCGAATGATGAGCAAATATTATGACCAGCGAGCTGATCGGGAAATGTATTTTTCTCGCGCAAGCGCGGGAGCAACACATTTGTGGGGCCAAGGAAGTTAATGGTATGCTTCTAATGGTTTCCATGGTGTAACCGCCCCTCACTGCGAGCGTACACGCCAGATATTCACAACGGAAATTGAAAATACAATGAAAGTTAGCAGGCGTCGGCTGTCAATCCGCAGACCGCAGTTCTGCATGGTCCGCCCTGCTCGGCAAGTATCCGTCAACAAATCCTAATGCAAGAACCCTGTTTTATCAAGTCTGCGCCTAAGCCTCGAAGGCAAGTGCTGCGGTTAAAACGGAGTGGCATCCTGCCAGTGGAATGAATAGTTTGGGGTTGGACTAGATAGTGCAGTCGAGTGTGCATCCCAAGGCTTTACGCAGAAGCCAGGATCCTAGCAGTTTCACCCCGTACGAACCACCGTGGGGGTTCTAGTGAGCACCATGAAACGAACCGCTGCCATGGCCTCTTCCGGGATGCAAACCCTGAAGCGCGAGAGACTCCTGGCATTCACAAGGAGGGCATGTCAGGTGTATCTCCCGGCACGCCGTAAGACGATGCTGATGAATCAGACTCTCCGAGCTGCCCCTAGCGGCTGCTTAGCGCCTCGGCGAGAATCTTTTGGGCAGCTTGAGGCTCTGCTGGATCAACAAGAATAAGCCTGCGTAGGAAGCACCGCAGACCCTTACCACCCTGCTAGTCGCTACACATGTTCTAGCAAACCTTTGTTGCACAGCCACACCGCACATCTGAACTTTCATACCCTACCTGAGGGCTTGGCTTCTTGCTTTGTCGGCGAGTTGGCGCACAGTATATCTGCACCGTAGATCAGCAGAGAAGGACGGCAGCAGCTGTTGCTGCTGTCCACAAACCGCCATTTCAAGCCGCCAGCGCTTCTCCTCCTTCTCCTGCTGCTGCCCCTTCCCTTGCGGCAGCTCCCCCGCCTCCTTCTCCCCTTCCGCTTCAAAAAGAATGGGTGCAAGGTGCGCCGCAGAGACGAGATCCAGAGTTAAGTGGCAGGGCATCTCATGCAGGGGTGTCGGCGCACGGGCTGCTGCCGCAGCATCCGACGCTGCCGCTGCTGCTGCTGCTCCCCCGAGAGGCGCAAGAGCAACAAGAAGGCTCCTAGATGGCAGCACGAAGGCGACACCCGCCTCCTGCAACGCAAGCAGCAGCAGTCGCAGGATTTTCAACATGAGGATTTGGGCAAGGCACGATAACCTTCCAGCAAACGCGGCACAACAGACAAAGCGAGAGAGACAAACAACTCTTCAGAAGCCTCCTCAAGCAAAACTGATCGGCAGCGCTTACACCCAGAGGCAGCATGCCGCTTAAGGGGGCTTCCAGAGGGTCTGCTGAAACAGCAGAAGCCGCCTCGGCGACTGCTGCTGCTGCGTGCTGCAACTGTTGCAGCAAAGGCGCTTGTGCAGCTGCCCACGCCACTGCAGTCCAAAGCCCGCTGCTGCTATTGCTGCTGCCATTGCTGCTGCTATTGCAGCTGCCATTGCTGCTGCTATTGCAGCTGCTGCTGGGGGAGTCTTGTACTTGCAGGTGTTGCAGCATAAGGCTTTGCAGCGCCTCAGTCCCGCGAGGAAAGCGCCTGGCCAGCTCATTTCTGATGCCTACATACTGTCTTTCCTGCGAAAAATGCTCAGCCACGCGGAGTGAGGATTGTAGCAGGCGAAAGCAGTGAGCGCTGTCGATCGAAAGAAACGGATACGCCACGGATCGCACGCGTGCTGCGCTTCGCCTTGAGCCTCCAGCTCCGTTCTTTACCGCATGCTTCTCCACACCACACATGGCATACCAGGATCGCCTGCCTAAGAGACACTGACCTGCAAGTGCTGCCACGCTGCCACGAGGCGGTGGGCAGTGGCAGGCTGGCGCAGCTCAGGAGCTGAAGAGTCGAAAAGCCTCAGTTCGAGCCTGCATGGAAACACCTCCAAGTACTAGACGCTCGAGAGTAGCAGAGGAGAAGGGAGGCAGTGGAATAAAGTGCACGCAGAACAGGTGTGCGGCAGTGCAGGTGCAGCACAAGTGCATGCGCATGCATGGAGGCATCGCAGGGGGCTGGAAAGACTGGCTTGCCACCTGTTCGCGCCTTGCGAATGGGGAGACACCTTGCACGCGGGGGAAAAAGGAAAGAGGGAGGAGGAGTCTTCTTTCCGCACAGCGCGGCAAAAAGCCTCACAGGAGATACGCAACCCTAAAGACTAGCCCTCGCCCCCCTCCGTACCATTCGAAGAGAGGTGCGAGGCACTGGATGTCGATACACCGCAGCGGGAAGAGACTCCATAGTAGGCAGGGGGCCTGCGCAGCCGCCGAACAGCATTTGCACACGAGAATCCGCGTGTTTGCAGTCTGCGCAGCACGCTGCACGACGCCTTCTACTCGCATACATGTGCAGAGACTGGCTGCCGCAGCGTGTGCAGATGTGGGGAGGCGCCTACACACTCACCACGTTGACGGAGGCATCCTGCAGCGCAGAGAAGGCAGTGAGGCGCTTCAACTGCGTATACACCGCTCGCCTTATGACCACATGCACGGCAGCAGCGGCAGCGGCGGCAGCGGCGTCACTGCCAGTGCTGCTGCAAGAACTGCTCGCATCTGCAGGCTGCTGCACTGAAGAGGTCTCTGGCGGGAGCAGCAAACGCAGGTGCTGCTGATGCTGCTGCAAGAGCGCTTGCGCCTCCTGCTGCTGCTGCAAGAGCGCTTGCGCCTCCTCCTGCTGCTGCTGCTCACCTGCTGCTGCCGCAGGAAGATCCGTTACGGCAGCACTGGGAGGCAGCTGCTGCAGCACATCCAGGCGTGCTAACGCCGCAAGACAGCTCACAAAATCAGTCAGCGGCAGCTCATGCAGCCGCTGCAGCAGCTGCTGCATTGTGCTGCACAGACCTGCCTCTCCAGCCTTCCCCCAGCTCCTTCGGATAACACCCCACACGTAGTCAGAAGTACCAGACAAGAGCTGCAGCAACAGCAATAGCTCGGCGCTCGCATGCGAAGCTGATGCACCCGCGGCTGAAGATGCTGCAGCGGCTGAAGGGGCTGCATGCACAGGATTTGGAGCACCAGATGCAGCGGCTGGAGATGCTGCAGCGCCAACCCGCGCAATACGCGCAATCAACTCGTCGCGGATCGCTGTGAAAAAAAACTGTTTCCGCTGCAGCTCCTCATGCTGTATCAGCATCTGTTGCTGCTGGGGTTCCTGCTGCTGTTGCTGGTGCTTCGTCTCATGCTCCTCCTGCTGCTGCTGCTGCAGCGGCAGCCGCTGTGGCAGCCTTGCGAGGTACGGAGTTCGAACGGCGAGCAGAGACAATTCTGCCGCCGTTGCCATCTGCAGCCGTTGATCAAAAAGACGGCTCAAGAAGCCATACAGCTCTCCAAGCACTGCCTGGTATTCTGCAACGTCTCCGCAGCTATTCCTCAGCTGCTGCTGCTGCTCCTGTGCAGCTATAGCGGCTGCGTCATGGGCTGCAAGGTGCAGCTCCTCGTCTATCGCCTGAGACAACAGCAGAACTGGGAGGCGTGGTGACTTGTCAGCCGTTCGCAGAGGCAGCAAAAGCGGCTTTTTCGCTTTCGAAGTATGCGCAGCACACGCAGCGACGGCTACTTACGGCCAGTCCTGTTGCTATGGCGTCGAGCGGCATTTGCAGCATCAGAAGCTGCAGCCAATGAGAGGCGGCAGCTGCGTCTGCTGCAGAGCCGTCTGCTGCAGGAAGAGAACCAGCTGCAGCTTTGAGGTGTCTATGCAGCTCAGCAACGAGAGGGGACATATCAGAGGCCAAGCTTCGATGTTGTGGCTGCTGCTGCTGCTGCTGTGGCTGCTGCTGCTGCTGTGGCGGCTGCTCTGGTAAAGATGCTGGTTGTGAAGGTGCTTCATAAGCGAGCAGCAAGCTGGGTTTGACGGGCGATGTTGCTGCTGCTGCCGCTGTTGCGCGTTCATTGGCAGATGTTGCTGCTGCAGTGCGATACCGCCAGCAGCTAAACAACACTTGCAGAAGCAGAGGTAGGTGCAGCATCTGTGCGGTGCTGCTGCTGCTGCTGCGAATACCTTGAGCATCGCCATCGCGAGGAGGTGTGAGTAAGGCTGGCAGCAGATCAGCTGGAGACGTGGCGGCTTCTGCAGCCTCTCGGAGGCTTCCGCATGCTTGCTGCTGCAGCGCATGCATGAGCCTCCGCAGCGACTGCAGTTCCTTTGCAGCAGGCACAGCCAGGGGGGAGGTGAGGAGAGCTGGCAGAAGGGCATACTGCTGCTGCTTCAAGCACATCTTGCGCAGTGGCTGCTGCTTCTGCTCTTCCTTTAGAAGCCGCGGCAGCAGCAGCTCCTGGGTGGGATGAAGAAAAACAACATTTTCGCTGGAGACGCGCATGCAGAGGGTATCGAGGTAAGCAGCGAATAAGGCACATGCTTCCTGAAGCGCAGCATCAAAAGACGCAGCGAAGGCTAACTGCAGCAGCAGCAGCAGCAGCAGAAACGCATGCAGCTCACATGGCGGCAGCGAGAATTGCGCAAGTGCCGTACCTTCACCGAGTGCTGCGTTTCACTGACATCGAAAGCGAGAGCAGAAGCAACTGCTGGTGTGCTATGCAGCTGCAGCTGCAGCGGTTGCTGCTGCTGTTGCTGCTGCTGCCCGTACAGCTGCAGAGCTTCGTCATGATGCTCCAGGCGCTGCAGAAGGAGCTGCTTACGCTGCGCCAGCTGCAGCAACAGCTGCTGCAGCTGCCACAAATCCATGCAGCAGTTCTTACGAGACACTGCAAGGCTCAGCAGCTGCTGCCTCACCGTCGCAGGGGCATCCAGAGCATCTGCAACAACACGGGAGGCATTCTCACAATTTGTATTGCAGTACATTCGGGGTGTCGTTTGCAGTAGTAGGGGTGGTAGTAGTAGCAACCCTTCTACTACCCTATACAAAGAATGACAACAACAAAAGGCAGCATCTGCGGAGTGAAGCGCGCATGCACGGTCTTATCCCCAAGCTGCAACAGCAGCAGCCGCAACAGCAATCGCCAGGAAAACATACGAATTAGCTGCAGCATAGGGACGAGCATGCGGCTTGTCTCCACCTGCAGGTGCAGCTGCTGCACTTTGTGCTGCTGTTGCTGCTGCTGCTGCTGTGGTTGTGGGGACGCTTGCTGCTGCGCGCGCTGCTGTTGCTGCTGCTGCTGCAGTTGCTGCTGCTGGTGCCGCAAGCAGCGCAACAAATGGCGAGCCGCAACGGCTGCACAATTTACTTTGCAAAAGAAGAGCAGAGACGATTTGCTGCCATAGTACAGCGACGTCATCCTGTTTCCCCATGCGGCTTCTGCTGCGGCTGCTGCTGCTGCTGCTGCCGCTGCTGCATGAGCACTTTCACCGGAGGCTGCAGCAGGCGTACTGCTTCCCCCTACTGCTGGTGCTGTATTCGCAGCTGTCGGCGTAAAGGAAGCTTCAGGATATGCTGCAGCAAGACGTGTCACCTGCAGCGGCCAAAAGCAAAACAACGTCGCAATACGTAGTGCTACTGTGAGATCGGCGTCGCTGCTGCTGCTTTTGCTGCTGCTTTTGCTGCTGCCGCTGCTGCTTTGGCGGCTCGACCTGCTGTCTGTGTTGCGTACTTACTTCTGAAGAAAGAGGACGCAGACGGGTAGCTCTTGCAGCCGAGAGAAGCAGAAGGCAAGCACGCAGAGTATGCCGCTCCTGCTCTGCTGCCTCGGCTACTGAGCCGTAAAGCAGCGGCAACAAGACTTGAAAAAGTGGCACCTGAGGCAAAGCTGCTGCTGCTGCTGCAGTTGCGGCAAGTGAGGTGCACGTGGTGCTGCTCTTTCGAAGTTGAAGCAGGGGGGAAGGAACGCTTGACAGCAGCTGAGTCACAGCATAGCACACAGAGAGCCCAACACCCCCACAAGCGTAGGAGGATATACACGAGACAGCGAAAACAGCACGCGCATCAGGCGCTACGCAGCAACAAGCGTAAGAGCAAGAGCAAGAGCAATAGCAATAGCAATAGCAAGAGCAAAAGCAAACGAAATAGCAAGAGCAAAGAAATAGCAAGAGCGGCAAGAGGAAGAACGGCAAGAGCAAAAGCAATAGCAAGAGCAAGAGCAAGAGCAAGAGCAAGAGCAATAGAAAGAGCAAGAGCAATAGCAAGAGCAATAGAAAGAGCAAGAGCAATAGCAAGAGCAATAGAAAGAGCAAGAGCAATAGCAAGAGCAATAGAAAGAGCAAGAGCAATAGCAAGA
>NW_020312277.1:0-20693 GCF_002999335.1 Cyclospora cayetanensis | reverse complement strand
GCTCGGATCAACAGTTTACTCGACATCTGGTTTTATTGACTTCTGGCAAATCCCTACTCACTATGATAAAAGGCACAAAATGGTGTCTCCAGTAGCACTCGCAGACTAGAGTATACCTGTATGCCGTTTGTACTTAGTAACGCCACAGTACAACTACAACAGTGGCCTAATAGGCATTTGGCTAGCCTATAAACGAGTGCTTGGTGGCAATATACAAGAACAACTGCTTTGCATCAAGCGGAACCTTTCGAAAACAACTACAGCACCTACAGCGTGCAAGTCAGTCATTGCGGTACAAGCAGCGGTGTGTAAGGGCATGCAAGTATCGCTTCGTCATAAGAAAAAATTGCTTCCTGAAACTCGATCGTTTGGCTGCTGGATTGGGCTCAATCGAGATGTTCAAAGAAATCTTGGCGTGGCACTCAATTTCACGCATCCGCAACGAAACGATGAAACGCTCTCGGGCTCGCAGCTGACTGCCGAAGCTACTTTCCGGGATGTCCTCAGAATACTGCTCTTTGAAGTAATTTATTGAAGAAAACTCAGTCTGTGTCCTGGACAGAGGAGGCTGATGCCGCTAAAAGGGCGCCTATCGGCCGCCTTACATCCCCTCTACTCGTTCTGCTCTTTCATGGAAACTGCTCTCCCCGAACAACCAATGCTAATGACATAATTGCCATCTTCTGTATGCAGACCTTGGGCTATTTAAAGCATCCAAATTGTGTTTCGAGCAGCGGCATCCAGTGAAGGAGAAGGCATTCTATTCGTCAAGTTGGAGTGTGAAAAAGCGCCAACACTATGCATTTGGGTGCCACTTTGCTGTCCAGTCAGATCATCGATCTTTAATCTACTTTGAAAAGTAGATCTAGGGCTTTAGTAGCCTTGAAGTGGTTTGCTGGCCTCAGTGTCTCCTTCAATACGCCGTTACAAAAGACTATATTGAGCATCATTAAGTGATTACTGACGCGCTCTCGAGACGCCCCAGCGATTCACTTTTGTGCAGCGGTAGCGCGCTTACTTGTAGTGAGTGATTCACAGTTTGTGTGGCGACTGCGTGGGTCGCACGCTTTCGATTCGCATGCATCTTCTACGATTTTTGCCAAAATCCAGGGTGGTCGAAAAAGGTTGATACCCTATTGCGTTGAGCATAGCCTGCTGTTGTTCAGATCAAAGGCGAAGCTCCGTCGCCTGCACATCCCGACTTTGTTCCGTAGTGCCGCTTTGCGCAAAGTGCATGTTCATGCTATCGCAGGCCATTGTTGGATTTACTGTCCTCTTGCTGGCCTGCGTTCGTCTCGCGGCAGAGGAGTATGCACTGCCATGGCCAGCTTGTCCGCAGCTAAAGCTGCCTATTCCCCAAACCCCCGCCTTCTTTATGAACTTTCGACACCCGTACAAACTTTGAGTAATTGACAATGGATCCTTTTTGCTGGACTGCCCACGTTCAGGGTCAGGATCACATCTACGTCGCTGTGGTCTTGGCAAAATATGCTTACTTCATCCCTTGTTCCAGCTGTGTCACGGTTCAGGGGCGTGGATTAATTGTTCTTAACTCATGTCTGGAAGCTTCGCAAATTTCGATCAAGTATGCTCTAGAGTTAAAAATCCAAAATGCACTGGTGTGTTCTGACGTGCTTTTCTATGACCTGCCTTCCCACTGGCCATAAGATGACCACTACGAACCGCCCGTAGGCAGACGGACATAAAGAGCAGACAGAATACTTCTACAGTGTTTGCTTCTCTGTTCGGGCAACACCCAGTTGATTGGTCTAAGGATTTTCCTTGTGCTAAGCGGGAATAAATTACAGCAGTGCAGTCCTTTACCCGTTGCTCTTCCACATCATTGGTTAGCACCGGGGGGCCCCTCTCCGACCTGGGCGTAGGACAAGCTGTCCGAGCACAGCAGCATCCCTATGCAATAGTGGACTCGAAGAATGGCTGGCAAGGCACGCAAACGGATTTGCAAACCTGAAGACAGAGAAGCACGTATTTTTACGAGCGGGGAAAAGCTGTGTGTTTCGAGTCTGCGGATCTGGTTCTGGTGAGTAGGCAGGCTTTGCGATGTGTACCAGAAGGTTCACAGACGGAGCGGCTTGCTTCCTGGTGGCTATGACCATATGTATTTCTGTCATGAATCAGTGCTCTTTCTCACTCTATCAACATCCTTAAAGGTTGGAGGTACACAGAACTATCAGTACTGACCTCTTCAGATGGTTTTGAAATCTCTCAAGCTATTCACGGAGTTTGCTGCGGACGCAACTAACCCACGTCAAGGGGGAGGATCCACCGGAAGGTGTAGAAAGGCTGGTTTATTCGACTTTTGAGTGCCGAGGACACAGCTGATGGGAGTGTGTAAAAGTGAAGTGAGATAAGAAAAGTGAGACTCAGTGGTTGGCAATTAACCAGTTGCGGGCTTCGGTGCCCACGGGAAAATTAGAGGCTATATGTAGTTAATGACGCTAGTCGTCGTGAACGCTGTTCCCCATGCTGCCTGGTGCTTGTCTGAGACACTTAGTTTTGCAACTGGGTAGCGTTTGGTATTTTCCCAATTATTAATTTCAAAGTGGTCTGCATACTTATTCTGTATGGGCAGGCATTTCAGATAGGTTGTCGCTATATTCTTCCTTGAGCCTCTTTTCAAGCCGTGGAATAGGCTACGCTACAAGCACGGGCTCTACTTGCATGCGAAGACTGCTCTGTAGGGACCGGTGGCGTTACTGAACAAATGTGCCTTTAGTTCGTTCTACACATCCTAGGTGTCTTGTGTTTTCTCGCAGTCAGTTGCTCACACATGTTAGCGCCCCGACACACGGCGAGCAGTCGCGCCACCACGGTCGTATGATTTGGTCCCTCATTCGTTGTTGACTAGTGCGCGCGCCTTTTCTTTCTTCGATCTCTCTTTTGCGGTTGACGTACACTTTGCTTTTATCATGTGCAGTGATTTTGCGTTCTTGCCCTAGTTGGTAACGACGGTAGGGCAAAAGCTTCTCCTTGATCGTGCACGCTGTTGGTCTTGACATTCAGACACAGATCACGCGTACACGTATTTCGGTTCAAGAGAAAGATATGACGTAGAGGGCTGAGCTATACTTCAGCATCTTTTATCACACTATGCATACCTAGATGACAATTGGTGACAAGTTGACCAATTGGTTTGTGCACAGGTATATCTAATCAACTGCAAAGCACTGCTTGTGTGAAATAAGGATGCGACGTGGTGTGTGCTAGGGTTATATGCTATGTGCAACCAGCTATGAACCCTCGAGGCGCCTAGAGGGTGCAGCAGCGTGCACCGAAAATGTCCCTTCTCCGCTTATGACGAGAACTGAGAGGCCCGGGTGGGGAAGGCAGCAATTTTATTGAGGCTGCCCAATAATTTAACGAGGTTGTATAGAGTCCATTACGTGTCTCCCTAGGGGCGCCTAATCTGGAGCGTTAGAGGGAACTTCTACAAAGCGTCTCTTCCTAAGAGGTCTCTCACCTCCCCCTTTTCCTGCTCTTCGCGCTACAGGGTCTAAATCTGAGGAAATAGGGAACTTCGATTTGATGGGCACATAAATCACTGTGCCTTACAAAACATACCTGGTAAGGGGGACACCAAAGTTTGAACAGTACTCATACAGGAGCGTGAGATACCCAAGCGGTAGGGAGCTCACTCACTTAATTAATAAACGAAGTGTACGAATAACAATCCCATGATGCACAAGTGAATTCATATTACATAGACCTCGTTTACAAGCCACATTTTTCGACTGTCCCTTGGCCAGCTACAAGCGCACCGGCGAGCGTGATGGGATTTAAGGTTTTCTGGGTGAGGGCAGTCTTTGACGAGATCAAGCTGCTCCCGAGAGCCCCTGGCGCTAATAACGCATGCAGGGAATGTTTGGGTCGTCAGCATATCAACACAAGTGCGCAGTAGGTGAAGTGGGGCACATGCAGGGCCCCCTGTTTGCATTGATGTACGCAACACCCAGCTCAATAGAGCACTACAAAATTGCCGCACATTGAGTCCCTCCAAAAGTGCGGCCCCCTCTTTCTGCCCTCGCCCCCCGGGTTCCTGCATGGAGGGAGGCACGGCTAGGGAGCGCGCTGTAGGACCGTCATAGCACTCTGAGAACTCACTGCAGTCGGTTGCACATATCAACCTCTAGTGCTCAAGCATAGGAGGTTGCTTCTCCTTGTACTGAGCTACAGCGACTCTGCAACAAACGAGCTATACGAGGGGCCAATCTACCCAGCTAGTTCCTTCCTAGTTCTCCTTCAGTACAACCCGTGTAGGAGAAGGTGCCATCGTGAAACTTGGCCCGTCAAAGTGCAATCTCGGAGAATCCCCCCTACCCAGCTAGCTAGAACCCCGCATGCATCACTTGGATTGTTGCCCCCCTGAGCAATGCCGTGCAGCTCAAATCCTACATGTCGTGCACTACCCCCGACTCGAAGGTGTCCATGTGCTTGCACCGCTTCTTTGAGGCGAGGCGAGAAAAGTCACCCCGGGGAGCATGAGTTCGACGAAGAATATCCAGGATAGCGGCAGCAAGAGAAGCTCTCACAGAGCTTCCCGCTCAACTGCGAAACAAAGGGGTGTTCGTGTGACACAGAATCTCTGGTGGCAGCCGGGGCCCCCCAAGGGAGCAGCGCCCCATGGGGCCTCCGATCGTGAGGGGGGCCCCCCACGCGTGGAGCTGCAGGGCCTTTGGGGCCCCCGCTCGCCCTTCCTTCATTTATTCTGCCTGAAAATGAAAAAATAGGGATAGTTTTCGACAAATTCCGTAGACACCGGCGTGTCATCTTTAAAACGCAGCAGTGGCCGCAGCAAGAGCAGCTGCGCGTCCTTCTCCCCACTGTGGGGCCCCCCCAGCCTCTGCCTTCCGTAGAGATTCTTCGGGAAGCCTCGGCGTAGCCGACGCCAGCGGCACTGGGAGCATCGATAGCAGCGGAAGCAACGGCAAAGAGAGAGGGGCAAAAGCCGCACCAACATGGAGGCTCTTGCTGCCCCTGATGAGCTCCTTACGTTCCCTGCTTCGCTGTTGGCTGTCGGCGAGAATGGCTTGCAGATTCTGTCGCTCCCGCAGCTGCAGCCGCAAGTCATGCTGCTACCAGACGTGGGCTCATACCAGGGCCCCCTGGAAGGCCCCCTTGGGGGCCCCTCCCACCAGAAGGGCCCCCCGTCCTTTGCGGCTGCAGCGGTCTGCAGCCTCGGCGCGAACAGCAGCATCTTTGTGGCGGCCCTGCAACACAAACCGACGCTTCTTTACTTCAATGTAACGAAAAATGCTGCGGTGTACAGACAGTCGACACCGACCATCGTGAGTCGCTGCGCTTGCGCGTGCCCTTGAAGCAGGATCTTCTCCTCTCGCCCTCTCGCTTCCGCTCTTGCTCTTCCTGTAAGGCTTCCTATAACAGTTCCCTTCGAACTCTCTGGACGCTGCTTCTCAGGTGCGCTGCTTGGCAGCGGACAGCAGCGGAAGCTTCCTTTTTGCAGGGGACGACGCGGGTGTCTTGACAGTTTGGCAGCTCTCTGCAGTGGTGCTGCAGCAGGGGGCCTCTGCAGCTGCTCCTAATGCCGAAGCGCCTCTGCAGCACAAGTTGACTCCCTTGATCTGCAGTTGGCAGGCTCATGACAGCGGCGTGTGCTGCATTTGCATCCACCGCAGCCTTCTTATTTCTGCGGGCCGTGATGGAAGTCTGAAAGCCTTCCAGCTAGCCGAGTAAGGACAGACTTCTGGATCCTTTCAATCTTGCATGTGAAGACGGCTTGGGGGCTTACTGACGGCTTAAACGCTTGCACAGGGGATGCAATTTCCCTCCGCATGCTTTGACATGAACCGGCAGGACTATGCGTTTTGCGTGCTTCTGTGTGTGTGAGTGTATTTATGTATGTATATGTTTGTATGTATATGTCTGTATGTATGTATGTATATGTGTCATGTGTTGCATGTATGTGTATGTCTGTATGTATGTATGTATATGTGTCATGTGTTGCATGTATGTATATGTATGTATTTGTCTGTATGTATGTATGTATGTATATGTGTCATGTGTTGCATGTATGTATATGTCTGTATGTATATGTATGTATGTGTATGTATGTATGTATGTATGTATGTATGCATGGGTCATGTGTTGCATGTATGTGTATGTCTGTATGTATGTATGTGTCATGTGTTGCATGTATGTATATGTCTGTATGTATGTATATGTGTCATGTGTTGCATGTATGTATATGTATGTATTTGTCTGTATGTATGTATGTATGTGTCATGTGTTGCACGTATGTATATGTATGTGTATGTCTGTATGTATGCATGTGTCATGTGTTGTATGTATGTATATGTCTGTATCTTTGCGAATGTATGTGTATGCGGGCGTCTATATATATGTATGTATCGTGTGTGTTGTATGCATGTACATGTGTGTATGTATATGTATGTATGCGTCACGTGTATGTATGTATCGTGTGTGTCGTGTTTTGCATGCATGTATGCGTCGTGTGCAGCGTCCTCTCTATGGGCTCAGCTTGGAAAGGAGGGGCAGCTGGAATCACTTTAAATGCATCGTCTGCTGTGGAAATGAGCGGGCTTGGCAGCGGCAGCTCTCGTAAACCTGTGCGCCGTTGGCAAGGGCATACAGAGGCTGTGTCAAGCTGCTGCTTCTTGGAGGGGCCTGCACTGCACCGAAGTGCAGGATCTTGGTTGCTTTTAACGGCAGCAGCCGACAGATCTGTACGGGTGCGTCTTCGCTGTGTCTGCTGTCTGCCAGGCCGCTGCTAGGGAACGCTAAATCTGCGCAGTGGCAGCGATGTCGTGGCGGAAAAATTAGCGCTTGACGCTTTCCGATAGATCCCTCATGTGCGCGTTGCTCGTTCTTTCTTTCTCTGTTGCCCTCTCTCGCATTCAGTCAGTCAGTCAGTCAGCCTCTTTCTCCCTCTCTTTC
Source organism: Cyclospora cayetanensis (assembly GCF_002999335.1). Classification (NCBI taxonomy): domain Eukaryota; phylum Apicomplexa; class Conoidasida; order Eucoccidiorida; family Eimeriidae; genus Cyclospora; species Cyclospora cayetanensis. Next base: position 13,760 of record NW_020312277.1, on the reverse strand, counting down.
TATCTCTCTCTCTTTCCTTCTATATCTCTCTTTTTCTCTCTTGTAGTCAGTCAGTCTCTCTCGCTCTTTTTCCCACCCTCTCTCTCGCTCTCTCTTCGTCTCCCCTCAATGCCTCTCTGTCTACTACTTCTGCGGCTGCTGCAGGTCTATGGAGGAAATTCCGATGAGTGCTTGGAAGCATTTCGCTTGCCAGCGGCTCCGCTCTGTCTCTCAGTGGATGCGCAGGGGCCTACGGCTCTTGCTTTCGTGGGCTGTGCAGACGGCAATGTGTATATCTTAAAGATAGCTTCCGCGGCGGGCAGCAACGTTATGCAGCTCAGCAGAAGCAGAGAAAAAAATACCAGGGGAAACGAGGGAGGCGGAAGCGCTGCTCTGTTGAGAGAAATATGGGTTTGCCCTCCAAGCAGCAGCAACAGCAACAGCAGCACTAGCAGCAGCACTAGCAGCACGAGCAGCAGCAGCCGGCATGCTGCTGTATTACGTGGTCACACTGCCGCAGTGCGTGGATGTGTCAGCCTTCGAGATGGTCGAGTCGTCACCGCAGCAGCAGATGGCATTCGTCTGTGGCGGGCATCATGTGGAGTTAGTATTACGCACATCCCACCCAGACAAGGTCCATCCACTTCTGCCTCATTGTGCTGGTGCTGTTGCTGCTGGTGCTGGTGCTGCTGCTGCTGCTGCTGACAGTGGTAGTGGTGTGGTGCAGGTCTCGTTGCTGCACACTGAATGGCGCTGCATCAGAAGCGGCGAGGGTGGCTGGTGCGCCTGTACGTGTATGCCTTACCTGCTGCTGCCCAATTTTAAACTGTTGAGTGTCACTGTGTGCGATGTGCCTCTTTTCGCTTCTTCAGGCCTGGTCCTGCCTCTGGAGGGATTGCAGCTGCTGCTGCTGCAACACACGGGAACGCAGCGGCTGCTGTCTCCCCTGGGCTTACTGCGACAGCACGGGGGAGGTGGTGGCGACAACTCAGCAGCGACCGCGTTGTGTCTGCTGCAGCGGCGCGTGGAGCAGCAGCAGCTGCTGCATGCAGCCCTGCTGCAGCGGCAAGTGGCAGGAGATCGAGTGCCTCTCTTCCGCGCAGATCCTCGCAGATTCAAGAAGCACGTGCAAAGCCTACAGGTGCGATCAGGGTGGAGGGGTCTCTCTGCAGCAGCTCCCGCAGCAGCGTCACCGACGTGTATTTGGGTAGATGGGGGGAAGAGGGAGGGAAAATGCGCGTTTGCAGTGACTGCTCCAAGGAGGAGTTCGTGAGGTGACCCCACCATCGCCTTTACAGCCCTCCCTGAGCTGTTTCTTCTTTGTGGCTTCTCAGATTTACGGCCAAAAAACTAGCGACGCTCCGCTCTGCATGCAGCAGCTGCTGAAACTGTCGCAGGGCGCTGCGAGCACGCTGCAAGACGCCGTTCTGCGGCTTCTGAACAGCGCCGATACCACGGGTGCCTCGGCAGAAGGAGCCCACAAAGCGCCTTTGGCAGTAGACGCAAGAGCCGTGGATGCCGATGAGGAGTCCTCTGTCTCCTCTGAAGACAAGGCTCCAGAGGCAGTATCTGCATCAGCCCTCGCCGTTTGACGCGCCGGAAGGCCGCTTCCCGTCGGCATTGCAACACGCACATCTAGGCATCTCCCGCGGCGCTGCTGCTGCAGGAGATGCATATATATATATATATATATATATATGTATATACGTAGACACCTTAGGCAGACAGCCTTACGCTTCGTTGGGCGTATATCGTCTTCCACTCAGGGCCCCCCCCCCCCATGCGCGAAAGCCTATGTTATTCTTAGGGAAGCTCGCCTTTAGCGGCATGCAGGAACCGCAGCTCTTAAAGCCCTGTTACAACATGCCGCGTTTCTCCCCCTTCCTGCCCTCTTCCTCACTCCCCCCCATTCTACTGCGAATTAAATAGACTGCTGTTGTTGCCAAAGCCCCTCTTCCCCAGTCCCTCGCCAACTAAAAGGGGGAGGAAGGTGGCATGCGTGTCTTTGGACGTGGTTTCTGTTTGTTCCAACACGGCTGCGCCCGAGCACCCCGGCCGCAAGGAAAGAAAACATATTTGAAACAGCAGCTCTCGGGGGTTTGCCAGGATACAAGCGGTGATGGGCAGCGAGATAGACAAAGTAGCGCTCCGCTGCCTCCCGCGCAAGCGTTCCCCCACGCCACTACAGGCCGACAACGGCAGCTTCGACCGTCTCTCTCTCCTGGTGCCCTACTACTACTACGCAGCAGCAGCCACATATGTCTTCTGCTGCTGCTGCTTCCGCCTCCACCAAAGTCGGCTGCAACAGGCACAGCTGGCAGCCGAGGGGCATCCAGGGACGGCTTTTTAGCGGCAACCCGAGACTCCTAGCAGGCAGGCAGTTCCACGAGGACAAGAGAGCACCCCCAAACAAGGACGCACACAATGCTACGGCGCCAGAACACATCAATCGCAGACTGGCAAGACAGCTGCACAGGAGCCGGCGTGACGCGGAGACAGCTGGCGCTCCAAATAGTTTACACACACAGCGGGGTAGACAGGGGGGGCCGGCGGTCGGGGGGCCCCTCTAGTTCCCACCAACCATCAGTAAAAGAGGCCCCAAGAAACCTCTGCCACGCCCATGCGAAGGCTGCAACGCGGTGCAGCGGCCTCTATTCAAGGAGCAGGAAAAGGGGGGAAAGATCGGAGACAGGTGTCCCCTCTCCCCTCTCGGGGTGGTCAGGGCGCCCTTGTCCTCTCGAGGAACCATACATGCAGGAATTTCATCTCGGAAATTTACACGCTCTGCCACCACTGCCATCGTGGAAAGCCTCAAAGGGGCAGAGCGACGGCCGCACTGGGAGACAAGCGCCGCAAGACCGCATCTTAACGCATTTGCTGCTGCGCAGCCCACAAGGCAGCACCTTCTGGCTGCTGCTGCTGCATGCCGTACAACATTTGCTGCGGATAATGCTGCTGCTGCGCGCCACTGCTGTAGTGCTGCTGCTGCGCGCCACTGCTGTAGTGCTGCTGCTGCGCGCCACTGTTGTAGTGCTGCTGCTGCGCGTCACTGTTGTAGTGCTGCTGCTGTTCTGCGAAGAGCTGCGGGGTGGGCTTTTGTAAGTACTGCTGCTGCTGCTGCACTTGCTGTTGGGGGTGCATGTTGTTGTCGCCATAGTGCTGCGGCTGCTGCGCTGCCTGACCAAGCGGCTGATCCGACCATCCCATGAACTGCTGCGGTGGCAAGTGCTGCTGCAGCTGCCGTCCCCCACTACGCTGCTGCGGCTGCTCCGGCTGGGGGCCCCTGCGACGATCCCCGAAAAAGCCCCTGCTGCCCTCACGGGGGCCCTCCCAGAAATCATCAGCCCACCCCCTTTTGAGGGCCCCTACACCACCAGAAACATTCTGGGGAGGATATTGCTGCTGTGCCTGCTGCTGCTCCTGAGGCCAACAACCCTGCTGTGGCTGGGGTTGTTGCTGCTGCGCTTGCTGCTGCTGCACCTGCTCGTGCCACTGCTGCTGTGGCTGCTGTTCATAATACTGCTGCTGCTGCTCCTTCCATTGCAGTTGCTGTTGCTGTTGCAGCTGTTGCTGTTGCAGCTGTTGTTGTTGCAGCTGTTGTTGTTGCAGCTGTTGTTGTTGCAGTTGTTGCTGTTGCAGTTGTTGCTGTTGCAGCTGTTGCTGTTGCAGTTGTTGCTGTTGCAGCTGTTGCTGTTGCAGCTGTTGTTGTTGCAGCTGTTGTTGCTCCTGATGTTTCCATTGGCTTTGCTGTTGAGACCAGTGTTGCCGCTGCTCCTGGGGCCATTGCTGCTGCTGCTGCCACTGTTGCTGTTGCTGCTGCTGCCACTGCTGCTGCCGTGGCTGCTGTGGCTGTTGCCACTGTTGCTGTTGCTGCTGCTGCCACTGCTGCTGCTGCGGCTGCTGGTGCAGTCCCAGGGGCCCCTCCTCAAGCGGCACGCTGGCAGCGCCTTGCGGATTCCACAGAGGCTGATCCTGCCTTCCGTGAGCCTTCCCTTCGAACGGACTTGGAGCAGCCTGATGGAGTAACTCTGTCTCTCGCCGTGTCGCACTGGGCTGCTGCCCGCCGTGGGGCCCCCAAGCCTGGGGGGCCCCCACGGGGGCGGCGGGGTGGGGGCCCCGACCTGGCTGCTGCTGGGGAGGCAGAGGCGACTCGTACACCTCGTGCGCTGTCAGTCCACCAACAAGGTGCGTCCTCGCTGCTGCTTGCGCATGCCCTCCCTGCTGCCAGCTGCCACCAGAGGCCTCTTCCCGCGGGGAGAGGACGGATCTCCTAGGGATTATGCCTGGAGGAGGCATGTGTCGCAGAGTACCCGCCCTCTGTTGCCTGCAGTCAAGCGGAAATCCTCGCACCCGCACCAGCAGCATTCGGCGCGCGCGGCACGGCATGCCCCCGTTCGAAATAGCCTCTACGCACCGTCGCTCCCTCCCTGCTCGCAGCCGACAGCTTTCTGCCGAAGGCGCACAGACAGCGACAGCCCAAAAGGTGACACAGCAACTCCAAAGGGCCCTCGACTTACCCGCCACGTGAAGGCGGCGGAGGGGGAAGCGCCTGTGCATGCTCTGGAGCGGACTGCATGCCCCCCCCTTGCGCAACCCTCAGGGGGGCCTCGCAATGAGGCGCAGGCTTCGAACGCATGCTGCCTTGAGGAAGAGCTGCCGCGTCTGCGGATCGATGTCTCTTGGAGGGGGGCACCTGTGGCACGGCTAATGCAGGGGCCCCCAGGGCCCCCGGTAAAAGCAGCGGGAGCAGAGGGGCCCCTGGGGGAGGCGCCAGACAGAGGTGGGAGAACAGAAGGTGGGCTGCCACATGACGCCCCTCAGGTTTGGCGTTGAGGAAGGTTATCATGCACTCTGGAGGGCTCATGTGAATACGCTTCCTACGTCGCAACAAGGCGACGCAGCAGAACCAACAAAACATGCCCAAACGGAGGAAAGAGACGCGGGGAAGCACCAATATCAACAGACGCCTCCTGTCATGCGGCAGCAGAGAGGAGGACCGCCAAGCCAAAGTCTGACTCTTGAAGCACAGTACACAGCGGAGCAGCGCGGTGCAAATGCAGTGCGCAAGAAGAGACAAACCTATATACGTCTACATATGTTTGTCTCCAACCAATGGGAGCCGATAAAATAGGGCGGTGCTCCACACATGCGACGCGAGACGTGTAAAAAAAGGAGGCAGCATGCGTGACAGTGCAGCGAGAGGCAGCATGCGTAACAGTGCAGCAGGAGGCGGCATGCGTAACAGTGCAGCAGGAGGCAGCATGCGTAACAGTGCAGCAGGAGGCGGCATGCGTAACAGTGCAGCAGGAGGCAGCATGCGTAACAGTGCAGCAGGAGGCGGCACGCGTAACAGTGCAGCTGGAGGCAGCATGCGTAACAGTGCAGCTGGAGGCAGCATGCGTAAATAACAGGTCAGAAGACAGCAAGCACAGCAACAGCGCAAGAGGCAACGGCACCCAAGGACAGAAGGGAAAAGCGGGGGGGAGGGAGAAGGGCAGAAGCGCCTCGTGAAGCCTCACAACTCCCCTTCGATGAGACACAGGGTTCCTGTTTCCAGCGAGATATCCCTCAGCAAGCGATGCACCACCAGTCCACGGCCCCACAGGGCAGCAGACGGTACAGACAGCTGCAGCGCGTCCTCCCTACAAGGCAAGGGGCAAGAGCGCAAAGTGAAGACTCACAGCACACAGCTGAGAGGCGGAGCAAGAGCAGATCGGCAGAGAGCGGGGGGAGGGGAGCGAGCATGCACACACAGAGGCAGGCGGGAAGAAAAACCCGGAGCTACTCAAGGGCAGAGGCGAAGAAGCTGTTGGTTTGCAGCACTCCTGCTGGTGTGGCTTCTCGCGCGAACCTCCTAAAGCGCCTCACTGACGCAGAATTTTTGTGAGGCTGCGCAACGAATTCTACACTCTCGTGTGGTCGTCTCGTCGCCTGCGCGTGGCGTACCTCTCCGTGAGACTCGGCATTTTCAGACCCTTTTCGGCCCGCAAGAGCAGCCGCAAGAAGTCTCTCAGCCTTCTCCTGTCTCGCAGCGATCCGCCCACCACGGCGTAGGGGCCCCAAAACTCGATGGGGGCCCCCGCTGCTCGCGTCAGTCTCCGCTTCACTGCGCCTTCCTTGAGCCCCGGACGGACTGCAGGGGCCCCAGGGGCCCCCTGCGATCCCAAGGCGATTCCCCCCGGCAGGCGGAGGAAGCTGACGAGCAGCGGATCACGACTCTCATGCAGCAGCACCAGCTGCCGCGGCTGCTGCGGCCGAAGCGCATTTGCAGCAGCAGGCAGGCTGCCGGCATCGGCGCTCTTGTTGGCAGCGCTGCTGGTGCTGCTGGCAGAGCCTGGCTGGAGCCTTGCCGGGTGAAAAAACGGTCTGAAAGAGCGGTGCTGAACCTCCTCCAGACTGCACTGCAGGAGGAACGCGAATTCGGGGGGAGGGCCCTTCCGCGCTTCGCTGCTTCTCCCGTCCTTCGAAACGCCCTCCTCCGACTGCCGCTGGAGCTGCGAAGGTGCCGCCGCCGCTGCCGCTGCTGCGGCTTCCAAGCACTCGCCGAGCGGCTTGCTGTACAGTCCTTCTTCTTGCATCTCTAGGGTGTTCATCACTGACAAGGCCGCCCCCAAGCGCTGCAGACTGCAGCACCTCGCAGCAACAGCATCCTCAACCGATATCGGCTTCAGCAGCAGCCCGAAAGGAAGGCCGCAACAAAAGGAAGCCTCCAACCGGAAGGGGGACCAACAGCAACATGCATGCAAAACAACAGCAGCAGCAGGTGCAGCAGTTCCGGCAACAGGCGCAGGCTTACGGCTCTCCGAATATGAGGAGCTGTCTGTACTCCACAGGACGTGCCGCCTTTGCAGAAGCACCTCCCGCTCCTGCCTGCGCCTCCTCGCCTTCCTCCGCTTTCCGAGTCAGCTGTTGCTGTTGCTGCTGCAGCACGGGGGGCGCATCAGACGCCAGCACGAACGCCATGATTCGCCACTGGACAGATGCCCGTCTTAGGGCCCCCCTCACCGTGGAATACTGTGCTACGGATGACGGCACCAAAAGGACCGTTAGATCGCGCCGAGGAGCAGCAGACTGCAGCCACAGGAAGCCACACACATACACATATATGTATATGCATGCGCGAGCGAGAGCCGCTGCTTTGGCTGCTCCAGAAACTCCTGCGGCGAAGAAGGACGAAAGATGCTGCAGGTGCCCGCTTTCCCTCCTCCAAAAGCGCGCACAAGAGGCATTTTTACAGCAGCGGCCGCTGTTCTTTCGACCGCATACGCCAACAGGAGCAGCCCCTCTCTCTCCCCCTGCCCGCAAACAGCATGCAGCAGCAACGCAGGCACCAGGAGCAGCAACACAACACACACCAACTTACAGTGCGCGGAAGGGCCCACACGAGAGGTCCGTGGCGCTGCTGCAGCACGAGACGCAACAACAACAACGCCCTCTCCAACTGATCTCTCTGGCCGTTGAACTGGAGCCTTCGAGCTGCACCGCAGCACAAGCACACACGCCACAGCGCATGCAGCCGGGTCCAAAGACGCACAAACAACACGTGCCAGAGACATGCGAGGCAGCAAAAGGCACACGAAGCCACTTGTTCATAATAGCAGAGCACCGCGGAAAGACAACACGCAGCGCGGCACGCGCCTGTAGCTCAGCAGCTCAGAAAGCAGCAGCAACCGAGACAGCTCAGCAAGCACAAGAAAAGCAGCACAGCGGGAACTGCAACACGGCAACACTTCAACACCTCATAAAGCAAATTAAAAGCAGCACAGCGGGAACTGCAACACGGCAACACCTCATAAAGCAAATTAAAAGCAGCACAGCGGGAACTGCAGCACGGCAACACTTCAACACCTCATAAAGCAAATTAAAAGCAGCACAGCGGGAACTGCAACACTTCAACACCTCATAAAGCAAATTAAAAGCAGCACAGCGGGAACTGTAACACTTCAACACCTCAAAAAGCAAGCAAAAAGGCTACACCGCGTGAACTGCAGCACTTCGACACTTCAAAACCTCTGCACCTCAATACACCCCCTCCCCCAGCCTTTTTCCCTAAAAAGTCGCATGAAGGGCCTCGCCAAGCACAAAAAATCGATCCTCTTCCTACTTGAAGACTGGTCAAGACGCGCAGTGCACCCAGACACCATTTCGATGGTCTTCACAAGCATGCTTGGCTCGTTTCCTGGTGCAACAAGCGCTGAAGCGTCGGAAGGCGTGAGCTGCACAGCGGCTGCCTGCCCGCAGCAAACCGCCAGCACGTCGCGCTGCACAGCCGTTTCCACGACTTCTCCACTGGGCAATACTGTGCAGCAACTCTCTGGCACTGTTTCCAACGCAAAACAGCACAAAGGTCCCTTCCTGCCAGCTGCTGCCGCCACTGCTGCCGATGCAAGAACAGGCTCCACGCGGCAAGCCCCCACTGTAATCAGACGGCGTGCTGCTGACTCCTTCCCTGTCCGTGCATCTTTGCATTCCTCTTCGCCAGGCTCTGACTCCCCGCTGGAGACACCACTCGATTTGCAAGCTGCTCCTCCCTCAACTTGCCCTCCCTCCGATGGATTGGTGCCTCCTGCCGCTGCAGCCTCCTTTTCGCTATCCGTTGCCACCTCATCTCCGCTTTCCTCGCTCTCGCTGCTCTCCTCTTCCTCCTGCTCGCTCTCACTGCTGTGCCCCCCCTCTTCCTGCTGATTTCCTGCAGCCGCATCAGAAGGCTCGGCAGCCGTTGCCGTTGACGCGGCGTCTTGTTTCGTCTCTTCCTCCTCTCCACCGTCCTTTTCACTGCCGCTTCCTTCTGTGCCTTCCTCGTCAGTTTCTTGTTCTTCTTCGTCTTCGTCGCCGCTGCTGCTGCCACCACTGCTCTCCTCAGCACCCTCTCCCTCCGCCTCTTCAGCACTGCCCTCCGTTCGCTCTTCTTCCTCTTCCTTCTGCTGTTGTTGCTGCTGCTGCAACTGCCGCTGTCTCTCTTCTTCCTCTTCCTTCTGCTGTTGCTGCAACTGCCGCTGTCTCTCTTCTTCCTCTTCCTTCTGCTGTTGCTGCAACTGCCGTTGCCTCTCTTCTTCCTCTTCCTTCTGCTGCTGCTGCAACTGCCGTTGCCTCTCTTCTTCCTCTTCCTTCTGCTGTTGCTGCAACTGCCGTTGCCTCTCTTCTTCCTCTTCCTTCTGCTGTTGCTGCAACTGCCGTTGTCTCTCTTCTTCCTCTTCCTTCTGCTGTTGCTGCAACTGCCGTTGTCTCTCTTCTTCCTCTTCCTTCTGCTGCTGCTGCAGCTGCCGCTGTCTCTCTTCTTCCTCTTCCTTCTGCTGCTGCTGCAACCGATCTTCTTGCTGGTGACTCGACTCCTTCGGCTTCCGTTTGCGCTTCTTCTTTTTGTCAGATTGCTTGTTCTGCGCCTCTCCTGGGGTGTTCAAGGAGGGCCTTGCCTCCCCTGCAGCCGCTGATTTTCCCGCTGTATGTACAGGCTCTTCTGCAGCTGCTGCTGCCCCAAGACTGGCCTTGACGCCTTGAGCGGAATCGGCGCCGGCGAGGCACACCTCCCCACTGCTACCGCCCTTCGCCGCAGCTCTGGCCTTCTTTTTGGAGCAGTTCATTTCGACTCTTGTCTAGCACTGCTGCTGGATCAAGTGCTGCTGGAGACATGTCTGCGGGTCCCTATCTGCGTTGGCTGCAGCACCAGCAAATTCCGTTTACTGGTTCGCTGGAGCAGGCAAGCGCAGCAGGGGCCAGAGCTCGTGCTTCGGCAGAAGCGCAGCAGGTGCCAGCAGAGCTGCTGCTTCGGCAGAAGCGCAGCACCCTGCAAATACGTAGAAAACAGCGTCCTATCCGTAGCTAATAAGCCAATAATGCTGTGTTGCGCTCCGAAAATGCCTTTAAAGCTGTAGGGTGTCACGCGTGGTATGAGAGTGGTATGCAATGGGATCGCAAACAATGTCGCGTGGCTGCTGGAAAGGCAGGACTCGTTTCTGCTGCCTTGCTAGCTACTCTGTCTACGTCCTCAGCATCGCGGCGAAGAGACTCATGCACACGAAACTCGACGAAAAAAAGCCAGACGGAAAGCGCCCCCCTTATGCGGAGAACCCCCCTATCATGCAGACCGCGTGCCTCACGCGAAGGCTGCTGCAGCAACAGAAGCGGCCACAGCAGGCGCAACAACCCCGCGCTCTAATTAAAGCTGCATGCCATAAAAGCGCTTGGCACATAGAGCCCAAGCTATAAAAATACAGGGGCGGAGAGTGGAGGCAGAAACAAACACTAAGAGTAGCAGGCAAGGCCGCAGCCGCTCGGCGGTTGCTTGAATAGGCGTTCCCAGTCTCATGCGCGTTTCTCCAGCAGTAAGAATTGCAGCCTCAGTAATGCACCCGGAGCGACTTCTTGCCGCACAACGGCCTTGTTAAACTTTCGCAGTTTTAATTCCATGCAAGAATTAGGGGCCTACGGGCACCCAGTCGGCCTTCTTTTTGCTATTTGCAAAGGCTTCCACTTATTTCGAAGGGGCGGCAGAGCCTTCCTGGGCGACAGGCCTGAGGAACTCTCGTAGACCCCGACGATAAATACTGCTTCCCCGTTCAACAATGGAGCAAAACTTCTCACTTTATTGTATGCGCGATCAATTCGTGTTTATTTGTCTTGCAGCGCAGTGTTTGGCCGGCGCTGCAAGGATGTATGCCAACTCATCGCACCCCCCTGCTTCGAGTTATCGCTTTGGACTGCTCGTGTAGAGCAGCGGGGCGAGCAGCGTTTAGCCAGCCCATCCAACAGTAATTGTAATCATTGGAGAATTGTCGGCTAGTTATCGTCTGCTATGGATGTTCTAATTCCCTATTTGTCGCAGCGCAGCTGTTTTGGCGGCTCAGTTGATTTGGGTGCTTTCGGTGGCAAGTTCTGGTTCGAAACGACGTAGCTAAGAGCAGTGAATGTTAATTTAGCTGTTCACATATGCAGTCCTTGCAGAGTGGTGCCAGTTCGCTCCTCTGTACTGCATGACTGGACGTGAAGTGTTCCTCTGCGCGCTCCAGTGTGCGACTGTGGCTGGAGAGTTCCTGGTGTGTAACTCTCCATCTACGACTTTGGTAGGAGTATGCATAACTCCAGGTCGAATAAAAATTTTAAAGAAAGTTTTGAAATTTTTTCCGGAAGACCTCCCGCCTCTACCCCTCCAGCCCTCCTCAGAGTTTCTCAAAGAAGGGGAGAAGGCCGCTTAAGGTGTGCGTTGCTGCATCCTCAATGCAGTCCACGCATTCACAAAACGCTGTACATGAAATGTATCAAATACGCACACGAGTGCAATTCCTAGGATTGACCGGATACTGCTCTACCCTCAATGGAAAAAACGAGGAGGCAAACCAGCAACTCAAATCCTAACTAATCCGTTGTTAAATATAAGACTAGCGTAGTATGTAAAAAGTTTCAGAGCGCAACTTATCCGGACACGTCTATCCCTTCCCCCATTTCAAAGCACACCCCTTCGTGTTCCTTACCTGTATGCTGAGACCAACTGCACGCAGGAAAACAAAAGAGTTTTCGCCCAATCGCCTCTCCTCGGGCAGGCAGAAATGCATGCACATGGAAAAGGCAACGTGCGAGTAAACTGCAAGAGAGTAAGCTAACAGAGTGAAAGACTCACACGCTAGCCAACAGCGAATGAGGGACCGAAACACACTACCGTGGCAGCGCAACTGCTCGCTGTCTTTCGAGCGCTAAAATGTGCGAGGCGCCAGCTACGAGAAAACAGAAGACAAGTAAAATGTGTAGAAGGAGTCAGCATGCACACTATTTCAGCAGTGCCACCGCGCCTGACAAGAATTTCTCCATGCACGTGGAGCCTGTGCTTGCAGCATAGCCTGTTCCATGGCCCCACAAGAGACGTAAGGAAGACTCTAGCACCAACTAGCCTTGACTGTCTGTACATTAAAATGACTGCAAAAAGCAACGTAACAAGCATAATAATCAACGTTTCATAGCAAGCAGAAACTTTCAAAGCAATACTGGTAGATGAACGTAGCTACTCTAGGAAGAGCATGCTCTGGGAAAGGACTACCAAGGAACGCGAGGAATAGCTTCCACGACTAGTGTTATATATCGAATGGCCTCAGACGCTTCCACAGGGAAAGAAGCTCGCAACTGATTCTTTGCGAACCACTGGAGCTGGCTCTTCCTTCCTCATTTCAGTTGACAGCTCGCTACGATTGGTTTTGCTTCTCCCGTCGCGCTTGCGTGTATACCTGGGAGTCAAATTTTGTTTTCACTTTGTTTAGCTATTGTTATGTTCTGTGATGGCCCTGTGCGCGTCTGGGGACGGTTTGCTCAAAGGTGGTAGTTTCCAGTAGCTCTACGCTTCACAATGATGCTCAGCCGTCACACGGGTTACTTGTGCGCGCCGCAAAGTCAGTGAATAACTAAGGAACATTGATAGAGTGACACAAATCATTGATTTGTGGGCAAGCTGGCCATGGCAGCACATTCTTCCCTGCCGCAAGACGAACGCAGGCCAGCAAGAGGACAGTGAGAGCTATTGCACTGTGGAGTGAATCCAACAATGGCCTAAGAAAACATGATCATGTGCTTCGCGCAAGCGGCACTGCGGAGCAAAGTCGGAATGTACAGGCGACCAAGTCCCCCTTTTGATATGAGCCACAGCAGGTTGTCCTTAATAAGGGAGTGTATCAAATTTTCTAGGCCAATCTGGATTTTGGCAAAAATAGTAGAAGATGTATGATATTCAAAGCGTGCAACTCACACTGTCGCCATACAAACCGCAAGTCATTACAAGTAAGCGCGCTTGCGCTGCACAAAAGTGCATCGCTGGGGCGTCTCTCGAACGCGTCAGCGACCACGTTGGTGATACCCTTAGTACAATTCACCGTAAAGGCGTATTGTAGGAAACACTGAGGCCAGCAAACCACTTCAAAGGTACTAAAGTCCTAGAATTACTTTCCGAAGTAGATTAAAGATTGGTGATCTGACTGGACAGCAAAGTGGCACCCAGATGCAGGGCGTTGGCGCGTTTTTACACTCCAACCTGACGAATAGAATGCCTTCTCCTTCACTGGATGCCGCTGCTCGGAACGCGATTTTGATGCTTTGAAGAGCCCAGGGCCTGCACACAGTAGATGGCATCCGTCACCAGGATATTAGCATCGATTGTTCGGGGAGAGCAGCTTCCACGATAGAGCATCACGGGTAGTGGGGGGATGCAAGGCGGCCAATAGGCGCCCTTGCAGCGGCATCAGCCTCCTCTGTCCAGGACACAGATTGTATTTTCTCGAATATACATATTCGAAGAGCAGTATTTTGAGGACATCCCTGAACGGAGTTTCAGCAATCACGTAAACCCGAGAGAGTTTCATTGTGTCGGTGCGGGTGCATGAGATTGAGTGCCGTGCCTAGATTTCTTCGAATATCTCGATTGAGCCCAATCCTGCAACCGAACGATAGAATCTCAGAAACTCAATTTTCTAATGACAAAACGATACCTGCGTGCCGTTACACACCGCTGCTTGTACCGCAATGACTGACGTGCACGTTGTAAGTGCTGTAGTTGGTTTCGAAAGGTTCGGCTTGATGCAGAGCCGTTGTTCTTGTATATTGTCACCAAGCCCTCGTTTACAGGCTGGTTAAAAGCCTGTTAGGCCACTGTTGTAGTTTTACGGTGGCGTTACTAAGTACAACGGCATATATACTTGAGTCTGCAAGTGTTACTGGAGACACCATTTTGTGCCTTTCATCATAGTGAGTAGGGATTTGCGAAAAAATCGATAAAACCAGATGTCGAGTAAACTGTTGACCCGTGT
>NW_020312276.1:0-21019 GCF_002999335.1 Cyclospora cayetanensis | reverse complement strand
GCCCCATACTGATATCAGCGAGCGCTTATATTGTTGCTATTGATATTGTTGCTTTGAGCACATGCAATACGACACGACGACAGGAGCGCAGATTTAAGCACAGAAACCAGACTACGACTAGCTTCCAGACGACCTGCCAACTCGGCATCGTTGTGCCGGAGGATTGACTCCCTTAAAACCACGGACGTTTGCGAGTATTCAGCAACACTCCGCACCACACGTCTAAAGAGCCAGTGGTACCGAGCAACACCTACGACACATTTGCTGCTTATCCGCTCCCACACCCATACCGCACATGGCTTCCACAACCCACTTTCTGCACATTGTCAACGCACACCGGCATTAGCATATGCGCACCATCAGCGCAAAGCCTGCATTCTGTACAACAGTTAAACATAAACGAACTACAGACACTCGAAGGTGCTTAGGCTCTCCTAAACAAGGATGTCGCTCGGTCCTACACTTGTCGCTTTCAGCTTCGGCCACTGCCATAGACACTATCCCATCATCCAAGTGAAACACACTTTGAGAGCAGTGCATACTCCTCCACATGGGACTGCACATAACAACAGTGCTAGATATCCCACTGCAGCACACAAGCTAGGTGATGGCCTGACCCTACATGCATTAGCTACAGGAAAATACACATACTACACCCCACACCTTTGCATGCAAAAAGCGCACTTCCTGAGGCATGCAGCATGCAAATGTTCAACAGCCTCCAGATCCATTCAGCATCAGAGCGACGGCAAATGCTAGCCCATGTGCTTGTACTAGAACCACTCTAGTCTTATGTGCAACCTCGCATAACGATTCCGTACGCCGGAAACAACTGAATACTTCAAATCCACATGCCATAAACCAAACCTCTACATCGTATGAAGCACCAGATCGGCGTGGCCCATACTCACATAAGCCATGCTATTGCTGCTATTGATATTGTTGAATCGAGCACATGCAATACGACACCACGACACCAACGCAGATTTAGGCACAGGAACCGTACTGCCACAGGCTTCCAGACGACCTGCCAACTCAGCATCGTCCAACCGGAGGAATGAGTCGCCTAAACCCACGGACGCCTCCGAGTATCCAGTAACAGTCCGCATCACAAATTTAAAGAACCAGTGGTACCAAACAACACATACGACACATTGGCTGCTTATCCGCCCCCACACCCATGCCGCACATGCCTTCCACAACCCACTAACTGGACATCGCCAACGCAGACCGGCATTAGCAAATGCGCACCATCAGCGCGAAGCCTGCATTCAGTACATCAACGAAACATCAAAGAACTAAAGGCACTCGAAGGTGCTGAGGCTCTCCTAAACAAGGATGCTGCTCGGTCCTACACTTGTCGCTTTCAGCTTCGGCCACTGCCATAGTTTATCGAAGCATCCAAGTGAAACACACTTCGAGTGCAGTGCGCAGCCTACTCCTCAACGTTCAACTGCACATGAAAAAAGTGCTAGCCATCCCACTGCAGCACACAAGCTAGGTGATGGCCTGACCCCACATGCATTAGCTACAGGAAAAAACACATCCCACAACCCTTTGGATGCAAAGAGCGCACTTCCTGAGGCACGCAGCGTGCAAATGTTCAACAGCCTCCAGATCCATTCCGCATCAGAGCGACTGCAAGTGCTAGCCCATGTGCTGGTGCTAGAACCACTCTAGTATATTGGCAAAGCTCGCATAGGAATTCCATACGCTGGAAGCAACTGACCACTTCTCCAAACACATGCCATAGAACAAACCTAGACATCTTATAAAGCACCAACCCGCCATAGCCCATCCTCATATAAGCGGTTTAAATGCCACTACCGATGTTGTTGCTTTGAGCACATCCAATACGACACCACGACACCAACGCAGATTGAAGCACAGAAACCACACTGCAACTGGCTTCCAGACGACCTGCCAACTCAGCACCTTCCAGACGGAGTCGCCTAAACGCACGGACGCCTTCCGAGTATCCAGTAACACTCCGCACCACACGTCTAAAGAGCCAGTGGTACCAAACAACACCTACGATACATTGGCTGCTTATCCGCCCCCACACCCATACCGGACGTGGCTTCCACAACCCACTTCCTGCACATTGCCAACGCACACCGGCATTAGCAAATGCGCACCATCAGCGCAAATGATACATTTAGTACAACAGCTAAACAAAAACGAACTACAGACATTCGAAGGTGCTTAGGCTCTCCTAAACAAGGTTGCTGCTCGGTCCTACACTTGTCGCTTTCAGCTTCGGCCACTGCTATAGATACTATCCCAGCATCCAAGTGTAACACACTTCGAGTGCAGTGCGCAGCATACTCCTCAACGTGCAACTCCAGATAACAACAGTGCTAGCCATCCCACTGCAGCACACAAGCTAGGTGCTGGCCTGACCCTGCATGCATTAGCTACAGGAAAAAGCATACACTACACCCCACACCTTTGCATGCAAAGAGCGCACTGCCTGAGTCATGCGGAGTGCAAATGTTCACCAGCGTCAAGATCCATTCTGCATCAGAGCGACTGCAAGTGCTAGCCCATGTGCTGGTGCTAGAACCACTCTAGACTTATGGCAAAGCTCGCATAGGAATTTCATACGCTGGACACAACTCACCACTGCCCCATCCACATTCCATGTAACAACCCTCCACATCTTATGAAGCACACACACGGCTAAGTCCCATACTCACATAAGTGGTTCTATTCCCGGATTCTATTGCCGCTATCGATATCGCTGTTTCGAGCACATCCAATGCGACACGACGACACCAGCGCCAATTTAAGCACAGGAACCGTACTTCCAGTGGCGACCAGAGACCCTGCCAACTCAGTATCGTCCGGACGGAGGATTGAGTCGCCCAAACCCACGGACGCCTGCGAGTATTCAGTAACACTCCGCATCACAAGTCTAAAGAACCAGTGGTACCAAACAACACATACAACAAATTGGCTGCTTATTCGCGTACACACCCACACCTCACATGGCTTGCACAACCCACTTTCTGCACATTGCCAACGCAGACCGGCATTAGCAAATGCGCATCATCAGCGCAAAGCCTGCACTCAGTTCAACAGTGAAACATCAGAGAACTACAACCAATCGAAGGTGCTTAGGCTCTCCTAAACAAGGATGTCGCGCGGTCTTCCAATTGTCGCTTTCAGCTTCCGCCACTGCGATATATAATATCGAAACATCCAGGTGAAATACACTTTGAGTGCAGTGCGCAGCATATACCTTCACATGGGGCTGTACATAACAACAGTGCTAGCCATTCCACTGCAACACACAACCCAGATGATGGCCTGACCCCACATGCATGAGCTACAGGAAAAAACACATACTACACCTCTCACCTTTGCAAGCAAAGAGCCCACTTACTGAGTCATGCAGCATGCAAATGTTCACCGGCGTCCAGATCCATTCTGCATCAGAGCGACGGCAAGTGCTAGCCCATGTGCTCGTGCTAGAACCACTCTAGACGTATGGCCAAGCTCGCATAGGAATTTCATACGCAAGAAACAACTGACCATGGCTGCAAACATATCCCATGGAACGAAGCGCTACATAGTACAGAGCACACACTCGGCTTTGTCCCATACCCACGTGAGCCGTTCTATTGCTGATATTGACAATGACACTTTGGAAACACGAAATGCGACACGACGGCACCAACGCAGATTCAAGCACAGAAACTAGACAACGACTAGCTTCCAGACGACCTGCCAACTCAGCATCGTCCGGACGGAGTCGCCTAAACCCACGGACGCCTGCGAGTATCCAGTAACACTCCGCACAACAAGTCTAAAGAACCAGTGGTACCAAACAACACCTACGACACATTGGCTGCTTATCCGCTCCCACACCCATACCGCACATGGCTTGCACATCCCACTTTCTGAACATCGCCAACGCAGACCGGCATTAGCAAATGCGCACCATCAGCACAAAGGCTGCATTCGGTAAAACAGAAAAATTAAAGAATTACAGCCACACGAGAGTTCTTAGGGTCTCCTAAAAGAGTACGCCGATCGGCACTACAAGTGTCCCTGTCAGGTTCTGCCACTGCAATAGATGATATCCGGGGAGCCGTGTGAAACACACTTTGAGTGCAGTGCGCATCACATTCCTCAACGTGCGGCTGCAGCACATAACAAAAGTGCTAGCCATCCCACTGCAGCACACAAGCAGGGTGATGGCCTAACCCTACATGCATTAGCTACAGGAAAAGCCACATACTACACCCCACACCTCTGCATGCAAAGAGCGCACTGCCTGAGTCATGCAGCGTGCAAATGTTCACCAGCCTCCAGATCAATTCCACATCAAAGCGACGGCAAGTGCTAGCCCATGTGCTGGTGCTAGAACCACTCTAGTCTTATGGCGAAAGTCGCATAACGATTCCATATGCTGGAAACAACTGACCACTTCTCCAAACACATACCATGTGAAACCCTCCACATCTTATGAAGCACCAATTCAGCATATTCGATACTCATATAAGCGGTCCTATTGCTTGAGCACATGCAATACGACAAGACGACGCAAACGCAGTTTGAAGTACGGGAACAGTACTCCCACTGGCAGGCAGACGAGCTGCTGACTAAGCAGCAGCCTGCAGGAGTTGCCTAAACGCACGGACGCCTGCGAGTATCCAGTAACACTCCGCACAAGTCTAATGAACCCGTCTTACCAAACAACACCTACGACACATTGGCTGATTATCCGCTCCCACACCCATACCGCACATGGCTTCCACAACCCACTTCCTGAAAATCGTCAACGCAGACCGGCATTAGCAAATGCGCACCATCAACGCAAAGCCTGCATTTAGTACAACAGCCAAACATCAAACAACTTCAGCCATTCGAAGGTGCTTTGGCTCTCCTAAACAAGGATGCCGCTCAGTCCTCCACGTTTCACCTCAAGCTTCTGCCAGCGCGGTAGATAATATCGGAGCATCCAGTTGACACACACTTTGAATGCAGTGCGCAGCATACTTCCTAATGTGCAACTCCACATAACAACAGTGCTAGCCATCCCACTGCAGCACACAAGCTAGGTGATGGCCTGACCCTACATGCATTCGCTACAGGAAAATACACATACTACACCCCACACCTTTGCATGCAAAGAGCGCACTGCCTGAGTCATGCAGCGTGCAAATGTTCACCAGCCTCCAGATCAATTCCACATCAAAGCGACGGCAAGTGCTAGCCCATGTGCTGGTTCTAGAACCACTCTAGTCTCATGGCCAAGCTCGCATAGGGGTTCCATACGCTGGAAACAACTGACCACTTCTCCAAACACATGCCATAGAACAACACTACACATGTTATAAAGCACCAATTCGGCATTGCCCCATACTCACATGAGCGATTCTATTGCTGCTTTTGATATTCCTCCTTTAAGCACATGCAATAGGACACGACGACACCAACGCAGATTGAAGCATAGGAGCCGTATTGCCACTTGCGTACAGAGATCCTACCCACTCAGCAGCGGGCTGCCAGGGGAATGAGTGTCCTAAGTGCACGGACACCTGCGAGTATCCAGCAACACTCCCCACCACAAGTCTAATGAATCAGTGGTACCAAACAACACCTACGGCACATTGGCTGCTTATCCGCCCCCATACTCGAACCGCACATGGCTTGCACAACCCACTAGCTGAAAATCGCACAAACTAACCGGCATTAGCAAATGCGCAACATCAGCGCAAAGCCTGCATTCAGTACAACAGCGGAACATTAAAGAACTACGGCCACTCGAAGGTGCTTAGGCTCTCCTGAACAAGAATGCTGCTCGGTACTACAATTGTCGCTTTCAGCTTCTGCCACTGCAATACATAATATCGAAGCATCCAAGTGTAACAGACTTCGAGTGCAGTGCGCAGCATACTCCTCAACGTGCAGCTCCACATACACACAGTTCTAGCCATCCCACTGCAGCAGAGAGGCTGGGTGATAGCCTGACCCTACATGAATTAGCTACAGGAAAAGCCACATACTACACCCCACACCTCTGCATGCAAAGAGCGCACTGCCTGAGTCATGCAGCGTGCAAATGTTCACCAGCCTCCAGATCAATTCCGCATCAAAGCGACGGCAAGTGCTAGCCCATGTGCTGGTGCTAAAACCACTCTAGTCTTATGGCGAAAGTCGCATAACGATTCCATACGTTGAAAACAGCTCACCACTTCTTCAATCAAATAGCACAGAACAATCCCACAAATCTTATAAAGCACCGATTCGGCATTGCCCCATACTCACATAAGCGATGCTATTGGTACTGTAGACATTGATGCTTTGAGCACATGCAATAGGACACGACGACACCAACGTAGATTTTAGCACAGCAACCGTACCCCCACTGGATCCACAGCACCTGCCAACTCACCATCGTCCTGCCGGAACCCGCTAAAGCCACAGACGCCTGCAAGTATCCTGTAACACTCCGCAGCACAAGTCTAAAGAACAAATTGTACTAAAACAATACCTACGACACATGGGCTGCTTATCCGCTCCCACACCCATACCGCACATGGCTTCCACAACCCACTTCCTGAAAATCGTCAACGCAGACCGGCATTAGCAAATGCGCACCATCAACGCAAAGCCTGCATGCTGTACAACAGCCAAACATCAAAGAACTGCAACCACTCGAAAGTGCTTAGGCTCTCCTAAACAAGGATGCCGCTCGGTCCTCCACGTTTCACCTCAAGCTTCTGCCAGCGCAGTAGATAATATCGGAGCATCCAGTTGACACACACTTTGAATGCAGTGCGCAGCATACTTCCTAATGTGCAACTCCACATAACAACAGTGCTAGCCATCCCACTGCAGCACACAAGCTAGGTGCTGTCCTGACCCTACATGCATTCGCTACAGGGAAAAGCACATACTACACCCCACACCTTTGCATGCAAAAAGCGCACTGCCTGAGTCATGCAGCGTGCAAATGTTCACCAGCCTCCAGATCAATTCCACATCAAAGCGACGGCAAGTGCTAGCCCATGTGCTGGTGCTAGAACCACTCTAGTCTCATGGCCAAGCTCGCATAGGTATTCCATACGCTGGAAACAACTGACCACTTCTCCAAACACATGCCATAAAATAAGCCTCCACATCATACAAAGCACCGATTGGGCATAGCTCATGCTCACATCAGCGGTTTTATTGCTGCTATTGACATTGTTGCTTTGAACACATACAATACGACACGACGACACCAACGCAGATTTAAGCACAGCAATCCTACTGCTACTGGCTTCCAGACGACCTGCCAACTCAGCATCATCCTGATGGGGGCCCCTAAACCCAAGGACACCTGCGAGGCTCTAGTCACACTCCGCATCACAAGTCTGAAAAACCAGTCGTACCAAACAACACATACGACACATTGGCTGCATATCCGCTCCCACACCCATACCGCACATGGCTTGCATAACCCACTTTCTGAAAATCGTCAACGCAGACCGGCATTAGCAAATGCGCACCATCAGCGCAAAGCATGCATTCAGTACAGCAGCCAAACATCAAAGAACTGCAGCCAGCCAAAGGTGCTCAGGCTCTCCTAAACAAGGATGTCGCTCGGTCCTACAATTGCTGCTTTCAGCTTCTGCCAATGCGATAATATATGAACATCCAAATAAAACACCCATTGAGTGCAGTGCGCAGCGTACTCCTCAACGTGCGGCTGCACATAACAACAGTGCTAGCCATCCCACTGCCGCACACAACCTGGGTACTGGCCTGACCCTACATGCATTAGCTACAGGGAAAAGCACATACTACACCCCACACCTTTGCATGCAAAAAGCGCACTTCCTGAGTCATGCAGCGTGCAAATGTTTGCCAGTCTCTAGATCAATTTCGCATCAGAGCGAGGGCAAGTGCTAGCCCATGTGCTGGTTCTAGAACCACTCTAGTCTCATGGCCAAGCTCGCATAGGGGTTCCACACACTGCAAGCAACTCACCACTTCTGCAAGCACATGCCATAGAACAAGCCTCTACATCATACAAAGCACCAATTGGGCATAGCCCATACTCACATGAGCGGTTCTATTGCCGCTATCGACATTGTTGCTTTGAGCACATGCAATAGGACACGACGACACCAACGCAGATTGAAGCACGGGAACCGCAATGCCATTGGCGTCCAGACAACCTACCAACCCACCTTCGTCCTGCCGGGGACCCCTAAATGCATGGACGCCTGCGAGTAACCAGTTACACTCCGCACCACACGTCTAAAGAACCAGTGGTACCAAACAACACCTACGACACATTGGCTGCTTATCCGCCCCCACACCCATACCGCACATGGCTTCCACAACCCACTAACTGGACATCGCCAACGCAGGCCGGCATTAGCGAATGCGCACCATCAGCGCGAAGGATGCAATCAGTACAACAGCGAAACATCAAAGAACTACAGACACTCGAAGGTGCTTAGGCTCTCCTAAACAAGGATGCTGCTCGGTCCTACACTTGTCGCTGTCCGCTTCTGCCAATGCAATACATAATATCGGAGCATCCAAGTGTAACACGCTTTGAATGCAGTGCGCAGTCTACTCCTCAACATGCAACTTCACATAACAAAAGTGCTAGCCATCCCACTGCAGCAGAGCAGCTAGGTGATGGCCTGACCCTGCATGCATTAGCTACAGGAAAAAGCACATACTACACCCCACACCTTTGCATGCAAAGAGCGCACTTCCTGAGTCATGCAGCGTGCAAATATTCACCAGCCTCCCGATCCATTCCGCATCAGAGCGATGGCAAGTGCTAGCCCATGTGCTGGTTCTAGAACCACTAGAGTCTTATGGCCAAGCTCGCATAACGATTCCATACGTTGAAAACAGCTCACCACTTCTCCAAGCAGATGCAATAGGAGAAGCCGCTGCATCTTACAAAGCACCAATTCAGCACAGCCCCATACTCACATGAGCGGTTCTATTCTCGCTACTGATATTGTTGCTTTGAGCACATGCAATATGACACGACGACACCAACGCAGATTTAGGCACAGGATTCGTACTGGCACAGGACTCCAGAGAACCTGCCAAATCAGCAAGGGTTTGCCCGATTCACCTAAACGCACGAACACCTGCGGGCATCCACTAACACTCCGCATCACAATTCTAAACGACCGGAGGTACCAAACGACACCTACGACACATTGGCTGCATGTCCGCGCCCACACCCATACCGCACATGGCTTACACAACGCACTAACTGGACATCGCCAATGCAGACCGGCATTAGCAAATGCGCACCATCAGCGCAAAGGATGCACTCAGTACAACAGCGAAATATCAAAGAACTACAAACACTCGAACGCGCTCAGGGTCTACTGAACGAGGATGCCGCTCGGTCCTACAATTATGACAGAGGAATCAACAATACCTGAGCACCTAAGTGAAAGAAACTTTGAGTGCAGTGCGCAGCGTACTCCTCATCGTGCAACTGCACATGACAACAGTTCTAGCCCTCCCACTGCAGCACACAAGCTAGGTGCTGGCCTGACCCTACATGCATTAGCTACAGGAAAAACCACATACTACACCCCACACCTTTCCATGCAAAGAGCGCACTGCCTGAGTCATGCAGCGTGCAAATGATCATCACCCTCCAGATCAATTCTGCGTCAGAGCGACGGCAAGTGCTAGCCGATGTGCTGGTGCTAGAACCACTCTAGGCATATGGCCAAGCTTGCATAAGAATTCCATACATGAAAAACAACTGGCCACCTCTGCAAACACATGGCCTAAAACAAATCCCTACATCTTACAAAGCACCCATTGGGCTTAGCCGATACTCACATGAGCGGTTCTATTGCTGCTATTGACGTCGTTGCTTGAGCACATGTAACACGACACGACAACACCAACGCAGATTAAACCACAGCGGGGGTTCTGCCACTGGCTTCCAGGGAACCTGCCAACTCAGCATCGTCCTGCGGTACTCGCCTAAACGCATGGACGCCTGCGAGTATCCAGTAACACTCCGCATCACAAGTCTAAACGACCGGAGGTACTAAACAAAACCTACGACACATTGATTGCATATCCGCACCCACACCCATACCGCACATGGCTTACACAACGCACTTTCTGGACATCGCCAATGCAGACCGGCATTAGCAAATGCGCACCATCAGCGCAAAGGATGCACTCAGTACAACAGCGAAATATCAAAGAACTACAAACACTCGAACGCGCTCAGGGTCTACTGAACGAGGATGCCGCTCGGTCCTACAATTATGACAGAGGAATCAACAATACCTGAGCACCTAAGTGAAAGAAACTTTGAGTGCAGTGCGCAGCGTACTCCTCATCGTGCAACTGCACATGACAACAGTTCTAGCCCTCCCACTGCAGCAGAGCAGTTAGGTGCTGGCCTAAGCCTACATGCATTAGCTACAGGAAAAACCACATACTACACCCCACACCTTTCCATGCAAAGAGCGCACTGCCTGAGTCATGCAGCGTGCAAATGTTCACCAGCCCCCAGATCAATTCTTCGTCAAAGCGACGGCAAGTGCTAGCCCATGTGCTGGTGCTAGAACCACTCTAGGCATATGGCCAAGCTTGCATACGAATTCCATACGTGGGAAACAACTGACCACTTCTCCAACACATGCCACCGAATAAGCCTTTACATCTTACAAAGCACCAACTCGGCTAAGGCTAGATTCACATAAGCGATGCTATTGCTCCTATTGACATTGTTGCTTTGAGCACATGTAACACGACACGACGACACCAACGCAGATTTATGCACAGCAACAGTACTGCCATTGGCGCACGGAGAACCTGCCAACTCAGCATCGTCCTACCGGAGCAACCTGAACGCAAGGCCGCATGTGAGTCTACTGCAACACTCCGCACCACAAGTCTAAAGAACCAGTGGTACCAAACAACACCTACGACACATTGGCTGCTTATCCGCACCCACACCCAAACTGCACATGGCTTGCACAACCCACTTTCTGAACATCGCCAACGCAGACCGGCATTAGCAAATGCGCACCAGCAGCGCAAAGCCTGCGTAAAATGCAACAGCGAAACATCAAAAAAAACTACAGACACTCGAAGGTCCTCAGGCTCTCCTAAACAAGGATGCCATCCGCTACTCCACCTGTCGCTTTCAGCTTTTGCCAATGCAATAGATAATATTGGAGCATCCAAGTAAAACACACATTGAGTGCAGTGAGCAGCCTACTCCTCAACATGCACCTGCAAATAACAACGGTGCTAGCCATCCCACTGCAGCACACAAGCTAGGTGCTGGCCTGACCCTACATGCATTAGCTACAGGGAAAAGCACATACGACACCCCACAGCTTTGCATGCAAAGAGTGCACTGCCTGAGTCATGCAGCGTGCAAATGTTCACCAGCCTCCAGATCAACAACCCATCAAAGCGACGGCAAGTGCTAGCGCATGTGCTCGCGCTAGAGACACTCTGATCATATGGGCACACTGGAATAACGATTCTATACGTTGAAAACAACTGACCAATTCTCCATCCACGTTCCAAAGACCCAGCTTACACATCCAACACGACACCAATTGTGCATAGCACATACGCACATGAGCGATGTTGTTGCTCCTATTGATATTGTTGCTTTGAGCACATGCAATACTACACGACGACACCAATGCAGATTACAGCACAGGAGCCCTACTGCCACTGGCATGAAGAGAACCTGCCAACTCGGCATCGTCCTGCCCGAGCCACCTAAACGCAAGGCCGCACGGGAGTCTAGTGTAACATTCCGTAACAGAAGTCTGATAAACCAGTGGTACCAAACAACACCTACGACACATTGGCCGCATACCCGCCCCCACACCCAAACTGCACATGACTTGCAGAACGCACTTGCTGCACATCGCCCACGCAGGCCGGCATTAGCAAATGCGTACCATCAGCGCAAAGCCTGCATTCAGTACAACGGCGAAGCACCAAAGAACTACAGACACTCGAAGGTCCTAAAACTTTCGTAAGCATGGATGCCGCTCGGTCCTATACTTGTCGCTTTCAGCTTTCACCAATGCAATAGATAATATCGGAGCATCCAAATGAAACACACACTGAGTGCAGTGAGCAGCCTGCGGCTCAACGTGCGGCTGCACATAACAACAGTGCTAGCCATCCCACTGCAGCACAGAAGCAGGGTGATGGCCTGACCCTACATGCATTAGCTGCAAGAAAAACCACATACTACACCTCACACCTTCGGACGCAAAGAGTGCACTGCCTGAGTCATGCAGCGTGCAAATGTTCACCAGCCTCCAGACCAATTCCGCATCAGAGCGAAGACAAGTGCTAGCCCATGTGCTCGTGCTAGAACCACTCTAGGCATATGGCCAAAAACGCATTACAATTCCATACGCTGAAAACAACTGACCACTTCTGCAAACACGTGCTATAGAACAAATTCCTACGTCTTACAAAGCACGAACTCCGCACAGCCCATTCTCACATAAGCGATTCTACTGACTTTATTGAGATTGTTGCTTTGAGCATATGCAATACGACACGACGACACCAACGCACATTGAAGCACAGCAACAGTACTGCCATTGACTTCAACAGGACTACTCAGCATCGTCCTGCCCGAGCAACCTAAACGCACGGACACCTGCGAGTCTCCTGTAACACTCCGCACCACAAGTCTAGAGAACCAGTGGTACCAAACAACACCTACGACACATTGGCTGCATATCCGCACCCACACCCATACCGCACATGGCTTGCACAACGCACTAGCTGGGCATCGCAAAAACTAATCGGCATTAGCAAATGCGCACCAGCAGCGCAAAGCCTGCGTAAAATGCAACAGCGAAACATCAAAAAAAACTACAGACACTCGAAGGTCCTCAGGCTCTCCTAAACAAGGATGCCACCCGCTACTCCATGTGTAGCTTTGCAGCTTCGGGCATCGGCATAGAGAATATAGGAGCATCCAAGTGTAACACACATTGAGCGCAGTGCGCAGCATACTCCGCAACATGCAACTCCATATAATCACAGTTCTAGCCATCCCATTAGAGCACACAAGCTAGGTGCTGGCCTGACCCTACATGCATTAGCTACAGGGAAAAGCACATACTACACCCCACACCTTTCCATGCAATGAGTGCACTGCCTGAGTCATGCAGCGTGCAAATGTTCACCAGCCTCCAGGTCAATAACCCGTCAAAGCGACGGCAAGTGTTAGCCCATCTGCTCTTGCTAGAAGCACTCTAGGCATACGGGCCAACGAGCAAGGAGACTTCATAGGCTAAAAACAACTGACCACTTCTCCAAACACATGCCATAGAAGAAATCCCTACAGCTTACAAAGCACCGCCTCCGCTTAGGCATACGCACATGAGCGGTTCTATTCTCGCTATTGATATTGTCGCTTTGGGCACATGCAATACGACAAGACGACACCAACGCAGATTAAAGCACAGTAGCCCTACTGCCACTGGCGCACAGAGAACCTGCCAACTCATCATCGTCCTGCCCGAGCAACCTAAACGCACGGACGCATGAGAGTCTCTTGTAACAGTCCGCACCACAAGTCTAAAGAACCAGTGGTACCAAACAACACCTACGACACATTGGCTACTTATCCGCCCCCACACCCATATCGTACATGGCTTGCACAACCCACTTCCTGCACATCGCAAAAACTAACCGGCATTAGCAAATGCTCACCGTCAGCGCAAAGCCTGCAATCAGTACAAAAGCGAAACATCAAAGACCTACAGGCACTCGAAGGTGCTTAGGATCTCCTAAACAAGGATGCCACCCGCTACTCCACCTGTCGCTTTCAGCTTCGGCCAATGCAATAGATACTATAGGAGCATCCAAGTGTAACACACATTGAGTGCAGAGTGCAGCCTACTCTTCAACGTGCAACTGCAAATAACAACAGTTCTAGCCATCCCACTGCAGCACACAGAAGCAAAGTGCTGGTCTGACCCTACATGCATTAGCTACAGGAAAAGCACATACTACACTCCACACCTTTGCATGCAAAGAGCGCACTCCCTGAGTCATGCAGTGTGCAGATGTTCACCAGCCTGCGCATAAATAACCCATCAAAGCGACAGCAAGTACTAGCCCATGTGCTCGTGCTAGAACCACTATAGTCTTATGGCCAAGCTTGCATTACGATTCCATACGTTCAAAACAACTGCCCACTTCTCCATCCACATGCCATAGAACAAACCTCTACATTTTACAAACAACCAATTGGGCTTAGCCCATACTCACATGTGCAATTTCGATGCGGCTATTGATATTGATGCTTTGAGCACATGCAATACGACACCACGACGCCAATGCAGATTAAAGCACAGGAACTGTACTGCCACTGGCGCACAGAGAACCTGCCAACTCAGCATCGTCTGCCCGGAGTCCCCTACACGCAAGGCTGCATGCGAGTATCTTGTAAGAGTCCGCATCACAAGTCTAAACAACGAGTGGTACCAAACAACACCTACGACACATTGGCCACATACCCGCCCCCACACCCGAACCGCACATGGCTTGCACAACCCACTTCCTGCACATCGCAAAAAAGCGTACCAGCATTAGCAAATGCGCACCATCAGCGCAAAGCCTGCATTCAGTACAACAGCAAAACATCAAAGAACTACAGACACACGAAGGTCCTCAGGTTCTCCTAAACAAGGATGCCACACGGTACTCCACTTGTCGCTTTCAGCTTCGGCCAATGCAATACATAATATTGGAGCATCCAAGTAAAACACACATTGAGTGCAGTGCGCAGCCTATTGGTCAACGTGCATCTGCACATGACAACAGTTCTAGCCATCCCACTGCAGCACACAGAAGCTAGGTGATGGCCTGACCCTACATGCATTAGCTACAGGAAAAGCACATACTACACCCCACACCCTTGCATGCAAAGAGTGCACTGCCTGAGTCATGCAGCGTGTAAATGTTTGCCCGCCTGCTTATCAACTCCGCATCAGACGACGGCAAGTGCTAGCCCATGTGCTCTTGCTAAACCACTCGAGTCTCATGGCCAAGCTCGCATCACGATTCCATACGTTCAAAATAACTGACCACTTCTCCAAACACAACCATAGAACAAATCCCTACATCTTACAAACAACAAATTGGGGATAGCCCACACTCACATGAGCGCTCCTATTGCCGCTATTGACATTGTTGCTTTGGGCACATACAATACGACACGACGACACCAACGCAGATTTATGCACAGCAACAGTACTGCCACTGGCATGCAGAGAGCCTACCAACTCAGCATCGTCCTGCAGTAGTCGCCAAAACGCACCGATGCTTGCGAGTCTCCTGTAACACTCCGCACCACAAGTCTAAAGAACCAGTGGTACTAAACAGCACCTACGACACATTGGCTGATTATCCGCACCCACACCCATACCGCACATGGCTTGCACAACCCACTACCTGGACATCGCACAAACTAAGCGGCATTAGCAAATGCGCACCATCAGCGCAAAGCCTGCAATCAGTACAAAACTGAAACGTCAAAGAACTACAGACACTCGAAGGTCCTCAGGTTCTCCTAAACAAGGATGCCACACGCTACTCCACCTGTCGCTTTCAGCTTTGGCCAATGCAATAGATACTATAGTAGCATTCAAGTGAAACACACATTGAGTGCAGTGCGCAGCATACTCCTCAACGTGCAACTGCACATGACAACAGTGCTAGCCTTCCCACTAGAGCACACAGAAGCTAGGTGCTGGCCTGACCCTACATACATTAGCTACAGGAAAAGCACATACTACACTCCACACCTTTGCATGCAAAGAATGCACTGCCTGAGTCATGCAGCGTGCAAATGTTTGCAAGCCTCCAGATCAACAACCCATCAAAGCGATGGCAAGTGCTAGCCCATGTGCTGGTGCTAGAACCACTCGAGTCTTATGGCCAAGCTTGCCTCACGGTGCCACACCTTGAAAACAACTGACCAATTCTCCATCCACGTTCCATAGACCCAGCTTATACATTCACCACAGCACCAATTGAGCTTAGCACATACGCACATGAGCGATGCTATTGCTCCTATTGATATTGTTGCTTTGGGCACATGCAATACGACAAGACGACACCAACGCAGATTAAAGCACAGTAGCCGTAGTGCCACTGGCAGGCAGACGAGCTGCCGACTCAGCATCGTCCTGCCCGAGCCGCCTGAACGCACGGACGCACGAGAGTGTCCTGTAACACTCCGCACCACAAGTCTAAAGAACCAGTGGTACCAAACAACACCTACGACACATGGGCTGATTATCCGCACCCACACCCATACCGCACATGCGTTGCACAACCCACTACCTGGACATCGCACAAACTAAGCGGCATTAGCAAATGCGCACCATCAGCGCAAACCCTGCATTCTGTACAAAAGCGAAACATCAAAGACCTACAGGCACTCGAAGGTGCTTAGGATCTCCTAAACAAGGATGCCACCCGCTACTCCACCTGTCGCTTTCAGCTTTGGCCAATGCAATAGATACTATAGTAGCATTCAAGTGAAACACACATTGAGTGCGGTGCACAGCCTACTCTTCAACGTGCAACTGCAAATAACAACAGTGCTAGCCTTCCCACTGCAGCACAGAAGCAAAGTGCTGGTCTGACCCTACATGCATCAGCTACAGGAAGAAGCACATACTACACTCCACACCTTTGGACGCAAAGAGCTCACTTCCTGAGTCATGCAGCGTGCAAATGTTCACCAGCCTGCGCATAAATAACCCATCAGAGCGATGGCTAGTGCTAGCCCATGTGCTGGTGCTAGAACCACTCTAGTCTTATGGCCACGCTCGCATAGGGATTCCATTAGCTGGAGACAACTCACCACTTCTCCAAACACAACCATAGAACAAACATCTACATCCTACAAACCACCAATTGGGCTTAGCCCATACTCACATGAGGGATTCTATTGCCGCTATCGATATTGTTGCTTTGGGCACATGCAATACGACACGACGACACCAACGCAGATTAAAGCACAGGAACCGAACTGCCACTGGCGCACAGAGAACCTGCTAACTCAGCATCGTCCTGCCCGAGTCGCCTAAACGTACGGACGCCTGCGAGTCTACTGTAACACTCAGCAACACAAGTCTAAAGAAAAAACCAGTGGTATCAAACAGCACCTACGACACATTGGATGCATCTCCGCACCCACACCCATACCGCACTTTGCTTGCGTAACCCACTTGCTGGACATCACCATCGCAGACCGGCATTAGCAAATGCGCACCATCAGCGCAAAGCCTGCATTGACTTCAAAACTGAAACATCAAAGAACTACAGACACTCGAAGGTCCTCAGGCTCTCCTAAACAAGGATGCCACACGCAACTCCACCTGTTGCTTTCAGCTTCGGCCAATGCAAAAGATAATATCGGAGCAACCACGTGAAACACACACTGAGTGCAGTGCGCAGTCTACTCCGCAACTTGCAACTGAAAATAACAACAGTGCTAGCCATCCCACTAGAGCACGGAAACTAGGTGCTGGCCTGAGCCCACATGCATTAGCTACAGGAAAAGCACATACTACACCTCACACCTTTGCATGCAAAGAGTGCACTGCCTGAGTCATGCAGCGTGCAAATGTTTGCCAGCCTCCAGACCAATTCCGCATTGTAGTGCGGACAAGCGCTAGTTCATGTGCTCGTGCTAGAACCAATCTAGTTTTATCGCCAAGCTTGCGTAACGATTCCATACGCTGGAAACAACTGACCAATTCTCCATCCACATGCCATAGAACAAATCCCTACATCTTATAAACCACCAACTGGGGATAGCCCATACTCACATGAGCAGTTCTATTGCCGCTATTGAGATTGTTGCTTTGGGCACATGCAATGACACGACGACACCAACGCAGATTTATGCACAGCA
Organism: Cyclospora cayetanensis; assembly: GCF_002999335.1. NCBI lineage: Eukaryota > Apicomplexa > Conoidasida > Eucoccidiorida > Eimeriidae > Cyclospora > Cyclospora cayetanensis. Next base: position 3,075 of record NW_020312276.1, on the reverse strand, counting down.
ACAGTGCTCCCACTGCCTTTCAAAGAACCTGCCAACTCAGCATCGTCGGCCCGGAGTCCCCTAAACGCACGGACGCCTGCGAGGATCCAGTAACACTCCGCAACACACATCTAAAAAACCAGTGGTACTAAACAGCACCTACGACACATGGGCTGCATATCGGCTCCCACATCCAAACCTCACTTGGCTTGCACAACCCACTAGCTGGACATCGCAGAAACTAACCGGCATTAGCTAATGCGCACCAGCAGCGCAAAGCCTGCATTCTGTACAACAGCGAAACATCAAAGAACTACAGACATTCGAAAGTCCTCAGGCTCTCCTAAATAAGCACGTCACATGCTACTGCACTTGTCACTTTCACGTTCTGCCACTGTAATATATAATATCGGAGCATCCAAGTGAAACAAACTTGGAATGCAGTGCGCAGCCTGCTCCTCAACGTGCAACCCCACGTAACAACAGTGCTAGCCATCCCACTAGAGCACAGAAGGTAGGTGCTGGCCTGACCCTACATGCATTAGTTGCAGGAAGCACATACTACACCCCACACCTTTGCATGCAAAGAGCGCACTGCCTGAGTCATGCAATGTGCAAATGATCACCAGCCTCCAGACCAATTCCACATCAGAGCGACGGCAAGTGCTAGCCCATGTGCTCGTGCTAAAACCACTCTAGCCTTATCGCCAAGCTTGCGTAACGATTCCATCCTTTGAAATCAACTGACCAATTCTGCAAACACATGCCATAGAACAAATCCCTACATCTTACAAACCACCAATTCCACTTAGCGCACACTCACATAAGCGATTCTACTGCCAGTATTAATATTGTTGCTTTGAGCACATGCAATACGACACGACAACACCAACGCAGATTAAAGCACAGCAACAGTACTGCCACTATCTTCCAGAGAACCTGCCAACTCAGCATCGTCCTGCCCGAGTCGCCTAAACGCACGGACGCATGCGAGTCTGCAGTAACACTCCGCACTACAAGCCTAAAGAACCAGTGATACTAAACAACACCTATGACACATTGGCTGCTTATCCGAACCCACAACCATACCGCACATGCGTTGCACAACCCACTAGCTGGACATCACCAACGCAGACCGGCATTAGCCAATGCGCACCATCAGGGCAAAGGCCGAACTCAGTACAACAGCGAAACATCAAAGAACCATAGCCCCTCGAAGGTGCTTAGGCTCTCCTAAACAAGGATGCCGCTCGGTCCTACACTTATCGCTTTCAGCTTCTGGTACTGCAATAGATAATATAGGACCGTCCAAGTGAAAACACATCGAGTGCAGTGAGCAGCATACTCCTCAACGTGCAGCTGCAAATAACAACAGTGCTAGCCATCCCACTGCAGCACATAAGCTAGGTGCTGGCCTGACCCTACATGCATTAGCTACAGGAAAAAACACATACTACACTCCACACCGTTGTGTGCAAGAAGTGCACTTCCTGAGTCATGCAGCGTGCAAATGTTCACCACCCTGCTTATGAGTTCCACATCAGAGCGACGGCAAGTGCTAGCCCATGTGCTCGTGCTAGAAACACTTTACTCTTATGGCAAGAGAGGGATGAGACTCAATTAGCTGAAACCAACTGACCACTTCTCCATGCACATGTCATAGAACAAATCCCTACATCTTACAAAGCACCAATTGAGGATAGCCCATACTCACATAACCGATGCTATTGCCGCTATTGATATTGTTGCTTTGAGCACATGCAATACGACACGACGACACCAACGCAGATTAAGCCACAGGACCCGTTCTCTAACTGTCATCCACATAACCTGCCAACTCAGCATCGTCCTGCCCGAGTCGCCTAAACGCACGGACGCAAACGAGTCCGCAGTAGCACTCCGCAACACATGTCTAAAGAACCAGTGGTAATAAACAACACCTACGACACATTGGCTGCTTATCCGCACCTACATCCATACCGCACATGGCTTGCATAACCCACTTCCTGGACGTCGCCAACCCAGACCGGCATTAGCAAATGCGCACCATCAGCGCAAAGCCTGCATTCTGTACATCAGCGAAACATCAAAGAACTACGGACACACGAAGGTCCTCAGGCTCTCCTAAACAAGCATGCCATCCGCTACTCAACTTGTCGCTTCCAGCTTCGGCCAATGCAATACATAATATCTGAGTACCAAAGCTAAACACACATCGAGTGCAATGGGCAGCCTACTCCTCAACGAGCATCTGCACATGAGAACAATGCTAGCCATCCCACTGCAGCACAGAAGGTAGGTGCTGGCCTGATCCTACATGCATTAGCTACAGCAAAAGCACATACTACACCTCACACCTTTGCATGCAAAAAGCGCACTGCCTGAGTCATGCAGCGTGCAAATGTTTGCCAGCCTCCAGATCAATTCCGCATCAGAGGGACGACAAGTGCTAGCCCATGTGCTCGTGCTAGAACCACTCTAATCCTATGGCCAAGGTCGTATAAGCATTCCATATGCTGGAAACAAATGCCCACTTCTCCATCCACACGCCATAGAACAAATCCCTACATCTCACAAAGCACCAATTGGGGATAGCCCATACTCACATGAGCGTTTCTATTGCCGCTATTGACATTGTTGCTTTGAGCACATGCAATACGACACGACGACACCAACGCACATTGAAGCACACGCACCGTACTGCCACTGGCGCACAGAGAAGCTGCCTACTCACGAACCTCCTGCAGGAGTCCCCTAAACGCACGGACGAATACGAGTCTCCTGTAACACTCCTAACCACAAGTCTAAAGCACCAGTGGTATCAAACAACACCTACGACACATTGGCTGCATATCCACACCCACACCCAAACTGCACATGACCTGCAAAACGCACTAGCTGGACATCGCACAAACTGACCGGCATTAGCGAATGCGCGCCATCAGCGCAAGGCCTGCTTTCACTACAAAAGCGAAACATCGAAAAACTACAGCCACTCGAAGGTCCTCAGGCTCTCCTAAACAAGCATGCCATCCGCTACTCCACGTCTCGCTTTCAGCTTCGGCCAATGCAATAGATAATATCTGAGCACGCAAG
>NW_020312275.1:0-21357 GCF_002999335.1 Cyclospora cayetanensis | reverse complement strand
TGAAATCACCTTGCTGGTTGGCCCACAAGACTAGAATGGTTCTAGCACGGGCACATTGGCTAGCACTTGGCGTGGCTCTGATGCGGAATCGATCTGGAGGCTGGTAAACATTTGCACGCTGCATGACTCAGGCAGTGCGCTCTTTGCATGCAAAGGTGTGGGGTATAGAATGTGCTGTTCCTGTAGCTAATGCATGTAGGCTCAGGGCAGCACCTAGCGTCTGTGCTGCAGTAGGATGGCTAGCACTATTGTTGTGTACAGCCGCACGTTGAGGAGTAGGCTGCACACTGCACTCAAAGTGTGTTTCACATGCGTGTTTAGAACCTACTTGTTTCAATGGCAGATGCTGAAAGCGACAATTGGAGGACCGAGGAGCATCCTTGTTTAGGAGACCCTGGACATCTTCGAGTGGCAGTACTTATTCCATGTTTCGCTGTCGTAGATTGCGCTGATGGTGCGCACTTGCTAATGCCGGTTTGCGTTGGCGAATTTCAGAAAGTGGGTTGTGCAAGCCATGTGCGGTATGGGAATGTGTGTGGATTAGCAGCCAATGTGTCGTGGGTGTTCTTTGGCACCATGGTCACCTCAGATGTGTGCTCCCGGCTTGTCGGTTCAACCAGGCAGCCGTTAGTGTGTATTATGGCATTCCGATAGGATGCTGCTGAGCAGGCGGTGTCTGTGATATCCACTAAAGGGTGCGGTGCATCTAAGTAAATCTGCGCTGGTGTCGTCTTGTATTGGATGTGCTCAGAGAAATAATAGCCTCACCATACATTGCATTTGATATGGGCGTATGGAGGCTAGAGGATTGGTGCTTTATTAGATGTGGGATATTGTTCCCTGGCTCGTTTTTGGAGCAGTACTCATTTGGTTCCAGCGTATGGAGTCTCGATGCGCGTTTTCTTTGGCAGTCGAGGGCTTCTAGCATGCTCACATTGTCTAGTGCTAGCGCGTCCACGCTGAATTGATTTGCGGGCTGTGAACCGTTTGCAGGGTGCATGAGGTGTTTCGGTAAACATAGGTCCTCAAAGTGTGTAACTACATTCTTGGGACTGATCTAAGCAGCATGTGTTGCCATTATAGTGGCTACGCATACGTTTTTGCCTTTTAATTGCTATGGCTTCGTCACGATGTAGTGAATATCTGCTTGCACTTGTATGCTGCGGTTTCGTTTCATGTTTTCGGTCTAGCTGGAGGGTAAGAAAAGTGCTTCCTCCCCGGTGGACTCAAAGAAGTCCAAAGTGCACTGCAGTTGCGGCTGCTGTCAGCGGCTTTTCTACCTGTATTCAGCCTGCAAGAAATGATTTGGCGTAGTTATGTTTAGACTAATGTAGCGGACGACCGTCAAAGGGATGGGTTGCGAGAAGATGTGTAGCATGAAACATGGTATTCTTTGGCTAATTCCTGTGCAGGAATACAGTATCACAAATCATCGCTGTGCTGGGGTGCATTTTACCCATCCTATTTAAGTTGCTTTTCTTGTGCACAGCTCAGGACGGCCTGCTGTGGGCTAGTCTGTCGCTTGTGCAGGATCCTGATGACATTTTGTTTGCACTGCGTCTGGTCATGAGCTAAACCCATGCGCGCATCTGTGTAACACATAAACGTGGTGCTATCGAATGCTGTTGCTACTAGCTGCTTCTGACCCAGTGACGCTTTTGGACAGAAGGTTTCATTCTCGGTGGGCAATCTGAAGCCTCATAGCGCACGCAGGCCTCATGTACATCTCTTCAGAAACAGCAAAAGTACACGAACTCATGATTACGCATGGGTGCAGGATGGCTAGAACTTCTTAGGAATAGTTTGAACTTCAAGCCTATTCGGGGTCGTGGAGTGAGGGACCCTACGTGAAAAGTCGTCGTAGCAGCCAATTGGGCATGGGTCACACTTTGTATGCATAGGCATTTGTCACCACTTGAGATTCCGTTGTTGGTGTCCAGCAGCCTTGGGTTGGCATAATGTCAAATGCTGACCACATTGTAGCCCCTCCGCAAAGCGTATTGGGAGGAACTGTCAATGTGATATGCAAGATCAATGCACGCGTGCCAAGATCAGCATGTACTGTAGCGCCAAACCTGGCTGGAAGATTCGAGCACCATGAAGCCGCTTCATTTTTTCACATTTCTCTGTTAGCTATGATGCGGGATATGTGGTCATGTCGCGCTGTTGCTCATGCGCGGCTGCGTTGGGGCGATTTACAGAGTGAGGCTGCGCTTGCAACGCACGGTTTTGGTGCAGGTAGGCGGCAGCAACTATTGTGTAATGGATGTTGTATGGCTCCACTGCGGCCTGCGTTTGTGGTTCGGAGTATATGTGCAATGGTGCAAGAGCGTTTCCTCTAGTTCCTGTAGGATTTGCTCTTCTTCGTTGGTTTCCGCGTGCAGCAGAAAACACGAAGTGGTAGATGTGTCGCAGTTGATAGTGGTGGTGCTGGTCTTCTTGTTTCTGACAGGTGTGCGTTTGTGCAGACGTGTGCACCACATCTGTGCTGTATTTAGAATTTTTCTTCCGAGGTTGGACCTTGCGTTGAATGCGTGAATGTGGCATGAAGACGCCTGGTGTGCCTGCGGACGTAGCTTTGCTTTGTGGTTTTTGTTTGAAGATAGTCCCAGTTGTTTCCCAGTCCACAAGTTTGGTATGTGCATACTTCATAGATCGAGACCCTAAACTCGATGTGTATTGGTGTGGTTGCACCGTTGATGTGATTGTAGCTTACACCCGAAACACCTGAGCCTGCCCTAGATTCAAGGTGAAGGTGTGTGCGCGTCCACACATCGCATGGCCAGGAACGAGTGTATCCAGTTAGAATACCTTTCTTAGACGACTCAGAGAGGCTGTCATCGGCATATCGAATCTAGCACACATGTTAGTAGCAGGAATGTATATTTGTACCGTCCAGGTGGAGTCTTACTTCGAATAAATATCCTTTGACTTGTTACGAAAACAAAACGCAACGGGATACGAATCCAGTAATTTTGTGTTTTGTGAGCTACTGCTTCACACTGTATGCATATATCTGGGAAGAGTTTTTGCGTCATTTCGTGTCATGTGTTGTAGTATTTTAGTATGAGCGACCAACTGCATGCAAATGCAGTTATTCCTCGCATACGAGTGCTCAAAATGTATACAGGGCCTCGAGATGCATACCATGTTTCGCCGTACTGAGCTAAGAGGCTCTTATGTTTACACTTATGCGCAACACCGGTGGGGCTTTGACAAACTTCAGCAATGACGCCTTGCTTCAAAGCATCAGTAATGCGTTGCAATGTAGGTGCGTACAAGTCTCTTATAGTGTAGGGCAGTAACGAGATCTTGAAATGTGAATGTAGGAGCAGACAGCAGAAGAACTGTAGGAAAAGATTTCGCCGGTGCTGTAAATTTCTGGTGATGACGAGTTTGCAAAAAACACCGATTTCCTGAGTAGTTTACAGTTCGTCCACTAGTGGGTCATTTGGACCAAGTGAGTTTGAGAGGACTGAGGCAACGATTGATCAGAGCGGAAATGTGATGTTAGCAAGAGCAGTAGTGATGTGTGATGTTGTGACGGTGGAGCTATGACAGCCATTGGTGCAATCAATCATTCGTGATGAAGTAATTACAGATAGGACGGCCTGTACATTTTTGCTTGCATCAGCAGAGGTTCATGTGCTACCGAGGTTCAACATATCTTCCGAGATTAGACTAGAATTTTACAGGGCTCTTCTACTTTTGGTAAGCATACTATCCTACCTGGTGATTCGCAGGCTTTTCTACTAGATGTAAGATTTTCTCCAGTGCATGCTTTGGCGCCAACAACACAATTGTGGAATGCCGAAACCTTTTAAGCTAAGCGCCTGTTCTCACTCAAAGCTAGAGATCAGAAAAAGATGGTTGGAAACTTATCGCTATTATTCGCTTGGCTCTACGAAGGGCAGGGCTTCAGCTGTTGTGCCACATCCAGCTCGCGCACCAGTGCGCTCCTACGTACCATTTAACAGGCAATGTGCTTTCGCTGCATATGTCCTGTGGCCCCAACGAGCTCCAGGTTTATTCATACTTTGAGGAGAGTCGTCTCAATCTCAGTGCGGATACGTGGTTTTGGATTGTTCGTGTAGCATCTGCAAAGGCCTGTAAGCGATTTACGGCGTTTGAAAGCGTTCCACACGCATTATTTCGTGAAGTGTTTGCTTGTAGTTCTCCCGTACGTCAGTAGACTAGGGGACCTTTCAGTCCTTGCTGTGCCGCTCATACAGCATCACCTCTTCTATGTAGTTTCAATACTTTACATCTGCTGAAATGACACATTACCCGTAGAATGGAAGATTAAGACTATGCTTGCATAAGCCTCTGCAAAAAGACACTTAAATGAGGCTTCTATTATTCATTTTTCTGATTAGCCGGATCAGCTCATGCGACAGAGTGGTTTTTCAAGAATACAGACTGCGAGCCGCTGTAATTTAGATTGATATGTCTTTTGTGCACATTCTATCTATGACACACCTATTACAATATTAATTGGCAGAAGATCGCTTCAGAAAATGCAATATAGCTTGTTATGTTGCATGCCTCACGGTGAAGCCGCAACGCTGTGGATCTATGAGTCGAGACGCAAGAGGGCCATACGCTTGTTGATTTGCTCTAACGTGTGAGCATGTTGCCGAGCGCACCTGATTGGCTCCTCCACTGGTGTAATGTACGTGTCCGCCATTGTCATCGTGTTACGCATATAGTCATCTTGTTGATTTCCAGGTCTTATTGAGGCTTGAGGACTTGACCAATTGCATGTTCATGACACTCAGGAGCAAGTGAATATGATTGCTTGCACCAAAGCTAATGTTCCAGCACGTTAGAAGTGCGCCTAGCGTTGCTGGTGAACTTCCAGCACTGTTCCAGCGTCAATCACATGTTGAGGATATAGTATTTTGTGTGGAACGTTGCTGACAAATGGCTAATGAATGAAAGCCTTTAAGTGACCCAGTAGCGTAACATACTTTCTGCCCAAACCGTCAGCGCCACCCCCACTGACAAAAAAGGCTCCAAATAGGGATCGCACCATGCACGGTTCCGATAAGTATACAATCAGCTTCTAGGCAAAATGCATTGTAGCAGTAATATCGGAGAGCATCAGACCCTACGGTTAAAATGCATAGCGTTGTTATGTTCGAAGGATAGCACGATTGGGAAAGGCTAAGCATAGGTTCGCTGAAGGCTTTGTGGCCTCTCTAAAAGCCGCAAATGTTGCGTGCTGATGGCCTGTATATTGGCTGGATCTGTAAGCGTGCTGCTTGATTATACAGGTATCACATTTTCTAAAAATGATGCAATCATCTATTTGCCTGCGGAAAATGAATGAAAAGTGCACTGGATGACCTTGTTTGTTTTACAGTATCTGCGAACTAAATGTGCGAACTTGTGAAGGTGTTGCTTGGATGCAGAGCCCGCTTTGCATAGATGTGTGCACACCAGCAAGTCTGCTTATCAGTAGTGCTTTGCACACCTCAACGCAAGAGTGAAAATTGCATGTACATTCTTGTGCGCACCATATTTGTTTACTTAGTAGACAAGCTTTTGTCAGGACCACGCCTGCTGTGCTCTCTAATTTTGCGTCTCTGATGTAATAAGGAGAAATTATCAGTATTATAAACAATCTCATGCTGCGTGCTCTAAAAATGCACGTTTTCTGTGTGGTAATAAGGGGGCACGATGGATTGTTACAGGGGCAGCAGGAAATGTATTCGCCGCCTTGGAGGTGGAATCGGCAACAGTTAATTTTAGGGGTAGTTGAGGAGCCCTTCCTTTATATTGGCGAATACGCGACCTCCACATTTGAAAGTGCTGTGGGCACAGTGAGTGCGTTCACATGTTGCCTTAATGTGGTGCATTGTCCCTGAGTCATAGTGGTTCGATGTAACTTTGTGATTTTCATACTCACGCAACTGTGTCCTAAACATTTTCGTATACCAGAAACACACCGCAGACCTTGTTTCGTTGTATTGCAATAGATCATATTATACAGCGCTCACCTGCACGACTAATCCGCTTCAGAACCCCACAGAACAATTATGTAATTCCTGATCAATGTACCAGCACCGCGCCTATCTGAAACTGCAAACAGTGGTCCATGGCCGGCTCAGTGAGTTTTAAAAGCGTAGATCAACAAGCGATTGCCTTTGCTGTGCATGCGTGACAGTCCCTAAATGCTTCTATAAATGTAGAAATGCCTGATTGGAATGGGCGCATCATGAGCAACAAGTGCACCTACCAACATCGGTAGGAACGGACGAGGCAGGTATAATGTGGTCAACAATACAGGGATGGGAAGCGCAAGCAAATGCAGAAGTTTCATGACGAGGAAATCAAGCGGCCTTGCCGAAACTGGTGGCTCTTTCCATGCACTGCAGCCCTCTCTAGTACAACATTAACGTAACGTGCCCTAGGGTAATGAGTATATGTTTTCGGTTTCCAAAATACAGTAACAAAGATAAATGAACACTCAAAAATTCCCCTTAGTGCCCGGTGACTGCGCTGTGGCAGCATTCACAACTAAGTCTCTTCTAATCTGCTTCCAGGTTCGTCACAAAATTGTTATCATATCCAATGCATTGATTGGTAAAAGTTGATAAGTTAGTCAGCGGTAGAAGCGGGTGCTGGCCTTGAGAATTTTAAACTAGATATAAGGGGATATATGTGAAGAGCTGGTGGTTGGTTTTGGAGAGCACAAAGATCTGGTTTTCAGTTCTAAGGTCTCACGTGCATGACGAGTGGTTTTGCGCTGCTACTGCAGTAATACAGTGCAGTTCAATCTTTGATACTCTGTCGTGACCGGACGCTTGAAGAGAGGTTGCCTGCAACCTTCGATTTTCGAGGCCGTCTTCAAGACGTCTTGCCGTGTTTGGCAGGTAGTGAGTAGAACTGGACACTACGTATCAAGACTCTGTTGTGATCGATCCTTTTTGGCTTAATGGGCCTGGACTGCACGATTTTGAGTGCGTTGTTACAGCGCGCGCTATCGCATCTCGTATCTCTACTTTACCCTCTGCCTCTGGGGCTGTAGACTCTTGATCACAGTGGCCATAGGAAGAGGCAGCACTTTTGTATTGTCCATTACCACGCCGCTGAAAGAGTCAGCAAGAGCTTCACAAAAATGTAGAGGGACGATATTAAGCCGTTCAAATAAGCTAACAAAGTTTTCTTGTTTAACGTTCACACCGCTGGAGAACCGGCGTCTACTCTTATCTGATTACATTGCATGCTTTAAACAGAATCAATTAAAAGTTATTGCCCACTCACGGGTGGAGGTAGCGGGTCTACAGAGGCAATTCGTTGAGATGAGAGCAAATCCAATGAATCTATTCCCTTGTCAGTCTCTAGCACACGAAGACGGAGGTGGTATGCAGGATTTCTTGAACATGGTAGAGACATAGCTTCTAGAGGGAGAAACCAAAGTTACTCAGTGGGGCGATGAAAGCACATAAAGCGTCTTGCGTTGCACTATTGGCTAGTCCTGGGTATACCGGGGCAAACATGCAGGATTGAAAAGTTCCCCTAGGAAAACGCATCTTGAGGCGCTTTCGCAGGAATAGACGAGAAATGAGGGTTAAACTTGCCTAAAACAAGATAGATAATGATGAATGCTTTGTGGAGCTGTTACAGATTGTTTACCAGGGCATTGTGTCACAGTCCGAAGATCCCTTGGGAAAATACTGAGCCAGCCTGCCAGACGAAACACAAAATGAACGACACACAGCGATCCTTGATTGAAAGGACGCTGCAGCTACGTTTTGAAGCTCAAAGACCCTTGGGACCAGTTATGCGCAGAGTGCCGCAGATACTGTCATCACATAGGAGATGCGCGACGCCAGAGTCAACAGGGGGACCCGTAAATGACGAGCGAGTTCCCAACGACACAACGCTGAAATTTAGAGCGAGAGAGGCAGGCAAGCCTCGACCGAGGAGGATCGACGAGAAAGGGCCGATAAGGCCTCTGTTACGCAATAATACAGGACACTTTGGAAAAGACTGGTCACTGCGGAATTGCGTTTAGCGGATGTTAGGGGAGTTGTGCGGAAATCATAGAGGTAAGGACTACGATGAGGCCGAGTGCTCAGAGACACCAGGGCGTGAGCCATTTAGGAAAGAGCCACTCTTCAGGGCACCATTCAGCGCAAACGAAAAACAAAAGCCTTCAAATTGTCGAGCACTGAAGTGATGGGAGACACAAGTACTAGGAGCAACCATGCTCCGCGTGGATTAATATGTTCGGGCACCACGAAACCTAACACCACCTTAGTCTTACCAGACTGAAGGCAACGTCTTTGTCCCCAGAGGATAGACAGAGAAACACCAGGCAGACCAAAGCAGAAATATTATTGGAATGTCAAACTATATTGTGTTCACTGGAGTATGATGAGCTGAAGGTTGGCCATAGAGGACTAAGGGCGATCAACGCATACATGGAAGTATATCAGAGACCAAAGCAGGCAGTCGTGTTAATGGGGATCGCTATACAGTATTCGAGGGTGAGGAAGAGCAGACGGCGGCTTGGAAACGTCATTGAAGCTTGTGAGCTACTGTATGTCACTGGGAGCTCAGCAGAGTTGTTTCTCGGCATAGTGGAGCACAAGTATGAAGCACTGCCACACAAGGGAGTATCCAGACGCCTGATTAGCCCGGCACTGGTGCAGCGCCTGGTTCTGGATGTCGGCTTCCAATGTCACGAGAGTGGCTGTAACCCGGCTAGCAGGCAAAGCTCACAAATAAATCTTACTGTTACGCGGCCATATAGGTGGTGAAGCATATTATTTTAGGACGAATACCTGGTAGGGCCTCTTCCGTGTGACTTTATTGCGAGGCTAGGCTGGCTTAGCAGATATCAGATATGGTATTTCCGGTCGGATACGCTGCGTGGAGATATGAACCGCCACTGGTGTGACCTGCCAACGATGCTGGGAGAGGGGTTCGCTGGAGGCACGTGACCTCACCTCCTGAACATATTCAGCAACTGCAGCAAATCAGGCATACGATGCCCTTGCCCAACGGGCTACTCTCATGTCGATGGCGGAGGCGGTAGCTTTACCACAACCGCCTTCTGAGCGCTACACGTCATTCCTGAAGCCGAAGCGCGCGTCCCTATCCCGAGCCTCACTTCAGCAGCCGCCCTCCAGCACTGCAAAGCTCTAGTCGGCATTGCAGTCCAAAAATTCTCTTCTCACGATACCTGTTCCTGTCATAGACACGGCAGATTCGCTTCCCAAAGGCGTGCAGGGGTGTCCGTACTCTATGTTCTTCGAGCATCAGCGTACTCTCGGTCCAACAGTCTCAACTCGCGAACCCCCCTCACTTCGCCGGCGGTAGGCAAGGCCGACAAAGCGTCTGTGCGGCCTGTGCACTGTTAAAACACACGTACTTGTGTTTTTGAGTAGAGTTAGGTTAAGGCTCGAAAACTGCCGTCGCAGGTGCTGACAGCCCGTCGAGCCAAAAGGCGTCTTCTTCCCGGTTGCCGTGCAAAGAGGCTGCCTCCCAAGCGTCCTGTTGATCACCAAATATATGTACCGGCGAGACTACGGACCTCCCTGCTGATAAACCTGGACTCCACAGTGCGGTTGCTACACACTACTGGTGAAGTGCTGGGCCCCCCCGAAACTTTTCGACGCTTTCCATAGAAGCCGGTCTTTTCCAGATAAGGTTTGCACCGAAACCGGACAGGTAGTAAGATGTTTTCTCCTAAGTAATGCGTCTTTTTGAACTTAGGTGATGTCGTCTGGTATCCAAGATGCACGCGCCTTGTCGAAAACCAATATCAATGTTTTTCTCCAAATAGTGTTGGCCCAAGGAGTAGTTACCCATTTTGACGACAGTCGTATATAGAGTCTGGACCTAGTCTCTCACGCGCAGCTGTTATGGCGATTGCTGAGCACCTCCTAATAACATCTCTGTATTACGAGTTCAGAATTTACAAGGTACCAAGGCAGGAGTTCGAGTACTTTGGCTACACCATCGGCGGGCCGGAAGTTAAGGGCTCAGCTGAAGACAACATGCAATTCCAATCTATTCAGGGATGTCACCGCACGAGACGCAAGTGCGGCAGTCTTCCGGGACTGCCCAGCACGGCGCATATTCGTGACGCCCGAGTGCGCCCACGTAGCACGGCCACTTGAAGCATATGGTACTGCCTGGGTCCCACCGCATACCTCCGCTGTGGCGCAACTCAAGAAGCGGCTAGTTGAATATGCGGTTCACCGAATTTCCGATTCCACCGGACCTGATTACGTTTGAGCTACTGCATCAGGCTATGCCTGAGTCTCAGTATTGGAACGCGACCGAGCACTGTTTGAGCCAGATCACGAACCTTTTCCTGCAGAAGTGCTCCATATCCACCCAAAAGGCTCAGACGTTAGTCAGCGCATGAGTGCGTGGGGATACATTCTTCTCTGGGCAAAGGCTTATCCCACACAAATCACCAGTGACCTCCTTCCAGCAGTCAACCACCTCTAATCCACAACGAAAGCAAGTGGAGCACTGGCTCGATTTTCTGGACAAATTTCTGAATCTCATGATCAACTGTCTGAAAGGCACGCGCTACTAGACTGTAGACGCTCTCGCCGGCCATTCGCACTTTGCCCGTGGTGGAGATGCCCTGCATCCGCTCGCCACTCCTTGCATCACTTCATACGGGTGAAAGACCGCCATTACTGCAGCCTCTGATGCGCCAGATCAGCAGCACGGGGATCGGGGCAGTCACGCAACTACTGTGGAGGTGCCTGAGGTGCCTGCCTACTAAGGGGTTCAAGCGGTCCCCTTCAAATCTCCCCCGTGCCAATTGTCCCCTGAGCCAGTGTCACAAATCGAGGCACCAAAGCGGGAGCCCGATATGCCCTCCTGCACCGAAGTGTTCAACTGCAGGGACGTAATCGCTCAACACCGGTGAAAGGCAGACCTTGAACCGCGAGGACTTACCTTCTTTGTCCCTTGATGATGACCTGATACGAGCTCAAGCTTGGGCTGCTTAATCCAACTGGCCCGACCTCATCGAACCTTCCCAAGTGGTCGAGTGGTACAAAGGTGAAGGGAGTCATTCCTACTTCAAATGCGGCACAGACAGCACTTCGTGTCATCGCTAATACTCTGCGCATTTGCGTACCACATGTGGCGCATTCGTGTCCCCGCGCTACCTAGGTTCTATGTGTTGTCCGGAGCCATGACCGCGTCATTGCCTGCAAACGTCTTCCTTGCAAACGATGTAGTCACGTTAAGCCAATGCTCATCACTAATCTCCCTTTTAGAATGCGCGGCACTATGCAAACTTATTTTAATGCCCCCGGGGTGTGCTGTAGCGAGCCCACAAAGCACGTGTTCAGAGGCCAGGCAGCTTACATCAGCTACCCCGCATTGCTGTCAGACGATTCAGTCACGTTAAGTTAGACTCGATCACGGAACCCTTGTTCTACGATGACAAAAAAATTTGATCTCCGTTGAAGTCCCTTACTTATAGGACGACGCAGTTCATTTTGAATACCAAGGCTAGTTCAACAGCGAATACGGTTCAATTGGCCGTATCTCGCCCATTTCGATTTCGTGGGGTTTTAAAAGTCCTTTGATCGGAGCCCACTATGTCACTCTGAGAAGCGGGATTGTCTATGCGAGCCTTTGGAGGTCACGCGCGTGGCGGCATCCGCACATCACCTTTAAAGGGACGGAGAACAGAATGCATGGACAGAAGCTGTGGAGTTTGATCCCTCGATCCGATGGGAGCGAGTGTCAGATCGTACCTCGCGCTCGTGCGCTCGCATAGAGTAGCACCGGTGACCAGCGAGTACTGTACTACGGCACCACGAATCTAAATGCTTGGGAGCGTCGCGCCAACACTCACGCCGACGACCAACTTTCACAGGCAACTGTGTGAGCCGACCTAGAGCCATACGCTTCATGCGAAATGACAGCAGAAGCTTTGAACTGATCTGGAGCTAGGGGAAGTTGAGTGTACTCTCTGTGGCGAAGTGTGGATAAGTAGCCGCAATCTCCCGGATGTGCCCATCTGCTCCACGGTTGGGCCCCGTTACTGCGGACCAAGTCTGATATTCAAGTGGGTTCGCACGGTTGCTGACAGCGGTGCTGTACCTCCCTGAGACAGACACTACGATATTTCGCGCATCGCGACGTATTAGAGCTCGATTAGGCGAACATTCTCACGATGTTTCAAGAGCCAGCGATTCGTGGGCTCTACATTCGGGACACCACAGGGCAGGCATCAGCCACCTACGGAGTGGATTACAGTGTGACGAATAAGAGTAAGGGTGACTCCCTTCGGTATCTGCGCGAGTGACGCGGCAAGCCAGAGGACCACGCCACCTGGACACAGACCCAACCTTACAAATTGCCGGCTTCCCTCCGCGCCTGGCAGCCCAACCAACTTAAACGGCCCCGACAGGCAACAGGCGGCTCTGCAACTTTCCCAGAGGTAAAGGTCATGGGAGGAGAGCTGGTGGCTAAATCATTACAGCCGCTCGAGGGACCTACCGAAATTTTAAAGGCGAGCAGGTTCTAAAGGCGTCAATTTACCTAGACGGCATCTGGAGAGGCAAGCCCCAGGAAACCACAATGATCCCTGCAAGACACACACAAGACGATGCCCTCGAAGAAAACTTGCAGTTGACCCCGCTGACGGAACACGCGACGGTCACCAGGGGGGAAAGGCTCCTTGCGAGACGAATGAAAGTGTAGTGCAGAACACTACACTAGCAAGGATTGAGCAAAGAAATACCGAAATAGACAAATAATTCCAAGCAGAAAGAGGCTCAAACAAATAAACGTTACGCCTTGGCTATAAGTGCGAGACATAGCCTCCGTGGGACGTAAGCAAAAGGCACACCGTATCACGTCCAGGAGCCGGTCTAGTGGATGACTCCGAGGTCTAGGGCTCGAACACTGTTTTCCTCGTAATAGGCACATAGTGCACCGTCGTTTAGTCCCCTCTGCATACCGATAAGCTGCCTGCAGTGGTGTAAGTGTGCGCTCAACAGACGTCAAATAAAATGCGGCGCTACCTGACCGGTCATTCAGAGTGTAGGCGCGCTTTCTCTGTAACGTAGCGCCCGCCAGCAATAGTAGCCCCCAAACTTGAGATATGCTGTCTCTTGAGCTGCTAGCAGCGGGCGAGTTAGCAGGAGGAATTCTGTTGGGCAATCCAATCGTTTTTAGTATAGCAGTGCCATGGTCAAATCTCACGGCCATAGTCGGTGGCATTTCCATTCAGCACCGCATACAGCTTTTCATCAGCTGTGTCCAAGGCATTGCGTAGTCATCAGCTTAGGCGCTCTACGATCTGCATGTAGCGCGTTCACCGCACTGATCAAATGCAGCTGTGGGTTGCACAAACCGTGCAATGCTTCGTTGTATACAGAATACGGGCCGACATTGCTGCTTTCCTTTAAGAGACACTACCAGCTTAGCGATCACTGGCACTGCAATCAGGGAAGAGTCCATTGAACCCGTGCATTGACTAGCTGCCCGTAATCATGGATGCACGTGGTGTCGTCCAGTAGAATGCCTGTTTCATTGTTTGGGGTGTGGTGAGTGTGTAAAGGCCTGAGCGGCAGCTCTAGTGAAAACTGTAATATGCTCGACACCGAGCCAGATAGTCATGATTTCACAATGGGGGATCGTCCAAAAAATGTTTCGGTACTAGCTTTCGGCGAAGTAAAAGTGTACTTGGGTGGTTGGTGGACGTTTGGCGGTAGGAGGTGTTTGTAACAACTGCCCATGTGGGCTTATTAGCATTTCGCCCTGCTGCACGCTGTGCCAGCTCGTTGAAACGAACACATATCTGCATGCACGAGTGGAATGTAGCAAGTCTGCCTACCTCATACACCGCGTTTGATGTATCCGATAGCTTCTTCTCAGTTCTGCCCTCAATTCGCATACTCGGTGGCTTCCCCTTTTCTATAAAACAGCGCATCTGCTGGCAGATGTACAAGCAGCCAGCGTATCTAGAATGGGAGTACTGTTACGCATTCCAGGGCTGGGTTGGTAGGGTATGCCAGTCGTAGGAGAACGTGAATTCAGTAAGCATTACCATCAGCTATTTATGAGTTATTTGAGAGAAACTAAATTGGCAGCAGCTGCTCTACGGCTTGCATGGGGTATGTCTATGAGATTCAGCAAACGCAGCTAAGCACCAAACGAAAACTTTCAACGCACCGTTGTATCATAAACGCTCAGCAACCTTGCATTTTGCGGCCTACAGGCAGGCACTATCATGTTGGTGTTCATTCCACCTGCGAAAGTGACAAATACCGACCACATTGCTTACAGCGGAGGCAGTGTCAATTGGGCATGCGGCCTTTAGTTACGACACCGCTCCTACTGTTAAAGTAAACGTGCTTGCTTGAAGAACTGAGATGTACGAATGGCTGGCAGATCAGTAGGCGCCGGGCATAATTTGGCTGCAGTCTAATAGACCTACAGAATTTGCAGTGTCAAGATCCATAAAGATTTGCAAGGTGAGCTCCGTAGAGGTATACAACAGCAATGGAGGGAGTAAAGGCTTGTGGAGTCAAAGAACAAATGCAAAGCCTGTGTCAGGTTGCTATTGACAGCACGCAGAGCTGTCGGCCGCTCAAGCACCTTGTAATGTATCAAAAAACCAATTAGGCGGCTATAGTAGCGCGCTTCTATACCCAAAAGTTGTCTGGAAGAGACCAAAATGTTTCTTGATGCGTACGCGGGGCGATAAGGACTTCAAACGTCTTGTTCTGTCGACCAGAACCACTGACGACCAAAGTCAACTTTCAGGTGCTTTCGAATCACGGAGAAAAAGATGTACTGTGTGAGACCCTTTTAACATGATGCCTTCTGTTCCAGCCTGCAGTATTTCCATGGTACGGGACTGGGAGACCACAAAGTGTAGGTATTCGGCGTCGTTTAAAGACTTTCACTAGATGAATTTGAACAATTCTAGGGAGGTGCCTATGGAACTACTACTAACAGGCAGTGCTTCCCTACACGTCAACCCTAAAGCTTTGCCATGCACAAGAACTTGCCATGCGTCTTTGTGTGGAAACTCCTTAGCAGCACGTTAAGGTGCCTAGGCCTCATGGGCTTGCTAAAGGTGTCTTACGCAAGAACACCATCAAACGCAAATATCATAGCCTTCTAAATATATATAGCCGACGTGTATCTAGTTGAAAACCTATGTGAGTTCTCTTTCGGGGGCTCTGTATGGGCAACAGTCCATCACACAATTAATCGCATAGATTCCTGCTCTAAAAGTGTAATTTTGAGTATTAGCGCCACACAGATCAAGCAATAGACCGACACAAAATACGTGCATGCACTGTATGAACCAGGAATCAGGTGCCACGGAGAGCCGTGCAATCCTTGACAGCAAAGGTCCCCATTTTGTGTACCGGCAAGCCCCGATATCTTCAACCTTCTAGTAAGCATTCTTTCAAAAAGACAGGTTTTCACGCTTCCCCTCAATGGTTGCATGAGTGTGCAATCGACTATTGGCTTACATAGTCAAATCCAGACACATTGTACTTCATGCCAAGAGAATCAATTAATCTGGTTAAAACAGGGGGCAGATGTGTGGACAGTCTATTTTTATCGACGGCGATACACACAGTCAGAGTATTTTAATGCGAAGCTCTTCTGAATTAAAGAAAGAGGCGACCTTTTGTATGGAATGTTCTGGTTTTGTGGTACTGGAAAGTCTCACAATATGGTCTCAGCAGCACAATGCTCTGGCATATCCCAGTCGCGTTGTAGCTAGGTAGGGCAGTAGGTTGTCGAGTAATCTTAACTCCGTTCGCCTCATATATCATCTTAATATGTGCAACTTCTTGTGTACTATGTAGAACTGTAGAACCACAGCTGTCTTGATAATTCTCACAGTGGTGTTTGGTGTAGGTGATAGATTTTTGAGAGCCCCCAATGCAACGTGCTTCGTGGCTACTTCATTTAGAAGAGGTTGCTTGCATATATATGCTTGGTATGACCTGTTGCCTTGCTGCAGTTAACGACTGTTGGAAAAATGGCAGGGGAATTCTTTCGACATTCACGCGTACAGTATATTATGCCGAGAGCGAACCGCAGTATCAAAAATGTGAACATCAGTCAGTAAGAAAGCATCTGATGTAATTCGTACATGAGTGAAAAAAATGCCAGTCATATTTCCTCGGAATCGTCATACAAGGAAAATAATTTTCATTGCTACTTTGACAGTAATTTTTTAAGTCGATATGTTGGAGTTTGCGAAGACACGGGCACCAAGCATCGGTAAGAGCTCGCCCCTGTTTCTATTTGCAGCTGCACCTAATGAGGTACCTCGACAGGAGCACCCGCGTGCAGGGCAGTAGCCGATGAAAGAACGATGAAACCACAGAATTGCTGAAAAACGAATACTCAAAACAATTTGGCTGCACTCATTGTTCACAGAAGAGTCAAAGCAAATGCAGTAGAATGCGCAAGCTTGTGACATCTGAATTAATCTACTTTGCGATGTATATCTTCACATTAGGAGGAAGAATTTTCCTTCAAAGTGGCTCTTTGGAGTGCAGCGTGGCTTGTTTACAGGTCAGTCACTCTGAATGATTAAAGGTGGAAACCTAGCTTTACATCAATAGTTTGACAAATCCGTGACTCTTGGAGGCGGTTGACTGAGCAACAAAGAGCTTGTGTACGGAGGTTTGAAGATATGACGGGTGTATCAGGGTATGATGCGCCAGGGAATGCTTCTGTCTGTTTTGCTGTACAGTACAGTTCTCGGTATGTGAATTCCTGCTGATCAAAAACTTGAATAATTTGCCCTCAACAGCATACAAAATAAAATATTACTAGTGCACAATTCACATTATGGACGATGGAGGACGAGCGCTTTCAATGAAGGCAGCCGATGCATGGTGATTGTTCTTACTGCTGATTTCTGGGATCTCTCCTCATGCGTGTCATGCTCTGGTCAAGTCGCCTAGTGTAAGCTGTGTGACTCTAAATTTGTCTCATGCACTTGCCCAGATTTCGCGGTGGTGCACAGGCCCTGTCACCCACGCGATGATCTGATGCACACACGACTCAACTCCCTGCGTTTTTAGAATGTGTTAAAGCTTTGCTTATATTTCCTAACCTACAGGTTCTGCAGCAGTTGCTAAAAGAAGCCAACAACGGCTCTTAAAAGGCTTAAAATGTTGCCATTTCTGGCTGGTAGGCACTGCACGATGTGAGCTACGCCTTGCCTCCTACATATTGGGTGTGTCGTCCCTACTAGACCTTCCCATTCTTCTCTCTAAGCATTAATTCCTAGGTGTCTACATGAAAGACATGGAACATTTACCTGCTCAAGCCACTGTGAATTCGATTAGAGACTAAGTAATTTCCAGACAACAGTACTACTACGATGCACAGTAATGGCATTGATTTGTGTGTGTGTGTGTGTGTGTGTGTGTGTGTGTGTGTGTGTGTGTGTGTGTGTGTGTGTGTGTCAGTGCATATTTTTTCGAATGTAGCCTTTCCCTGAAATCTTTGGTGGTGTTTTCAAGGGAGTAGGTTATGGGACAAGGTGTTTGGTCTACTGGGATTAACCTATGGAAATTTAATGCCTTGAAATGCCTCATTCAGAAGTATGCTTTTGTTTTGTCATCCTTGGTCAAGGGCCATGCTAGTCCTCCTTGTATCGTTCCAACTTGAACTAATGAAATTCCTAAACGAAGCCACCCTATGACCCCACACGTGTAGCTTGGCAAAGAAACACTCCCTCTATCACTAGTTGGTTGAAAATAAGTGAACTGCATGAAGTTTGGAAACAGCAACCACGGAGCCCGCATCCATTTAATATAATTAGTAATATGTGAGCTCTAAAAGCATTACTGTTCCACGCGACCGCCTAGGTTCGACTACAGACACTAGTGTTTAGTCTGAGCCTGATGGTTTTTCTTCTGGCTGCTTTGGGTGTATTAGTACTCGTAACAAACTGCCAGTTTCAAGTACGGCACCTATGGAAACAGCCAAAGAGTACTAGGTTTTGTTCATAAAGGTATGAAACAACTTCTCATCAAGGTATATATGTGTAACCCTGTTTGCGGTTACGCTTACCTTCCCGCTCTGTCGCAAAGTTTCAACTGCGCATGCATCCCGTCCCTAGCCTGTTGTTTAGAATCGTAACTTATCAGTAGGTTGCGTCTAAAGAAAATTGTCCAGAAGGTCTTAGAGCTAGTTGGGCTTCCGCAGAGTAATCGGTATTGGGTGCCGGAGTCACGGCAAGTTCAAAAGTTATTGTCGACATAGGCACTCGCACACTTTTCCCTTTGGTCTTGTCTTACATTGCCGCAAGCTGCATAGCTCGCGCATATCACATAATGGAGCAAACTAGTGTTTACCCTCTGGTGTTGATCCATGTCACGTCCCTTCTTGACGTTCATCGTCTGTTTTGTGCTGGTCGAGTAAAACCGATAGCACATTTTGCCTTGCCCTTATTTATATTACACATAAAGGGTCACATCACATGTTTTTAGCTCCGCATACCAAAAAGTAGCAGCCACAATGAGCGCAAAAAGCATGACATGTACGCAAGCGTTTGGCTGTGGATAAACCTCGTTACCCTATTGCGAGAACAGCAATTCTTAATGTTTTCTTGTGTTCGATATCGTCCAGTTTTCGACTGAGCGGCTATTTTCGTTGAATGAGTGATGGTGTTATCTAACCTCAAGAGACAAGTAGATTTTTTTAGTAAAGTATACAACGGTACCCATATACGGTATGCAATACAATTTTTCCCACTACTCGCTTCGTCTAGTGTGGCAGCTAGTATGAATGTGCCGCCGTAGTCATCCTTAAGGCATACGAAAGGAAAACCGGGCTCTGCTGGTACTGTAGGTGTGTGAAGCATGGTTTACACCTAAGGGTCTTGTCGCTGTGTGTGCTTGCAAACTGTGTGGGACAGCTGTCTTATAGGTTGCCAGCCCGGCGGGGTTGACCCCTAATTGTCCTGCAGAATCAGAGAGCACTGAGGCTGATGTCTCGTGCAGGCGAAGGAGGAAAGTATATCGATTCGTTAGGTGACAGCTTTTGTGAATACACTGATAGGTCTGCTGGAAGGAGGTTAAAGGCTGTGCTACAAGAAACCGGGCTCTTAGTTAACGTAGGAACTCACTGGATGAATGAGAGGACGAGCTATGATGTAGAGATATAAAGGACTTTTATAATTCGTCGATGGTTGCGGATAAACCTATGTTGTTAGCGTGTTTGTATGGTTTTTGTAATTAGTGCAATGACTAGCTGGCTGATTCTGCCTGCTTTGCCCACTTAGACTGCGACCCCTTTGCTAAAGAGGGAAATGGGGATGGCCTCGAGTGCCGTGCCAAGCTATATCAGATCTTCTAATATCTCTGTTCCCATAAACCACGGGATCGTGATGCACATGTGTAAATCAAATGGTCTGATTTAAGAACGTGGGGGCAAGCAAAGCATGGAGCGTAGAGCAGAGCGCCTGCAGTTACTGGTGACCTTCCTACTAAAATGTTTGTTGATTAGCGTCAATGATGAAATGCGTTTTAAAGTGTTTCTACAGGCTCTTATGATGTCTTCTGCGTCCTTGCTTTCAATATCAGAAATTTCTATTTGTGCTACGGTCACTAGCAATTTGAACCAATTTAACTTGCGATTGAGGGAGCATCCCCCAAACCGTTCGCAAGCCAGCATTATCGTGGTCTCGAAAACTTCTTTGAGCGTACGCCGTGAAAATGTTTTAAATAAATCATTTTCCCGTGGTTTGAATGTATGTGCAGTATGTAAGATTTGCCTTGGCAGAGATTTGCTGAGACAACGTGTTGGCTAGCAGTGACAATGTGGGTTTTTCGTGAAGGGGTAAAAGAAGCTGACCGTTATGTCCCCTATATTCTCCATCTGCAGTTTTGGTGCCTGGTCGGCAAAGCAAGAATTGTCATCCCTTTTGGCGTGGGACTGTGTCCGCGTATTGCAGGTCATAATGTAATATGCAGTCACGGCGAAGCCTTAAACTTTGAAATTGCATGAAAATGGGCTGCTTTCCTTGGCGACTTGAAATCTAAAGGAGTAACTTTTGATGCAGCTTTTGCATACCAACTTATGAGCTGATGTCTCTAAGCATATACAAGTCAGCTACTGTTGAGTCATTGATAAGCTGGCTGCTGTCCCCTGGTTTCACCTCCGGCTAGCTGTGCTGCGAATGCCTGTTTATGCTTGAAGCTCGTGATTTGTGATTTGGGCACCACGAATGTTTTTTTTACTCTACCAGCGTGCTCAGGTTCGAGTGGCATGGAGAAGCAAAGAAAACAAATTAAGCGTTTTCTTCTTCACAGATTCTAAGGGTCTGCATCCTTTGCAAAAAAATTGCAGAAACATGGCTTTCTACGTTTTAAAAAAGAAGCCATTTGGATGCTAGCAGCGGAGTCTAGGTATGTCCTTACGCTTTGGTACTAGTGTGATCATTGGGGATGCAGCTGGTTGTGATAGTGAGGGCCTGCACAAGTGTCGTAGATTAGCTTCAAAAATCACTGCAAATAAGCTTGGGAGCTGAATCAGAAAAAGCAGAATTCACCCAATTGCCTGAGTTACAGATTCCGTGTTGAAAACAGCAAAGCATCAGGCGTTCAAGGGCCCATATGTGAAAATTAGTGGTTAGAAGAAACTGATGCAAGCCATATTCGTTGTACTGGAGGGAGCAAAGAAGTGTATAGCTCTACATTCACAGTATTTTTTGTCCACTAAATGCTGGTTGATGTACCGTGAAGGGACTGGTACCCTACAGATACAAACATGCATGCCCCGCACGAAATTTTTGTGACATAGGACAATGTGAGCAAAGTGTAATGGAGTATTACTTCAGTAAATCCTGTTGATGTTGGCAGATATAACTATGCACCGGGAAAGATGTGAAGTCATCCCCCAGCATCAATCACAAGTCATCAGAGGCCAGGAACACCCCATCGTGCATAAACGTGAGCAGAATGAAGATTTACGAAAAGCCCTTTATTTGGATCAGCGGAAGACAAAAACCCGAGAACTCTGAAGGGGCAGAACAAAACAACCGCGTTTCCTGAAACCACACAGAGTTTGCGATAACCACAGACATTTAAAAGAAACAGCGGATGACCTCTGGAGTACATGTCTCGCATCTGCCTCCAAGTGATGTAGAACAATGCATTGAACCCATATGTTCACTGCACAGGTAATCACCCCGTGGGTTTAGGGTTTAGGGTTTAGGGTTTTAGGGTTTTAGGGTCTAGGGTTTAGGGTTTAGGGTTTAGGGTTTAGGGTTTAGGGTTTAGGGTTTAGGGTTTAGGGTTTAGGGTTTAGGGTTTAGGGTTTAGGGTTTAGGGTTTAGGGTTTAGGGTTTAGGGTTTAGGGTTT
>NW_020312274.1:0-21521 GCF_002999335.1 Cyclospora cayetanensis | reverse complement strand
AAAAACCACAACACCGACCTCATCTTATGTTGTAACACCGACACAGGCACACACACTCCACTTCTGACCGGAGGTCTGCGGTGTGCACTCCCGATCTAGGCGCACCCACCCACACACCCACACACACACACACACACACACACACAAACACACACACAGACACACACACACACACACACACACACACACACACACACACACACACACACACACACACACACCCGCCTGTATATAGTTCTACGTCGCTTTACTAACAGGTATCCATGGATTCCATTCGGGGTCATTCCCCTCGGTGTGGTACTTCCTCAGGCGCTGCCCTAACATATGCGTATGGTCCAGGATACGAAGAAATGCTTTGCCTTTGCGGGGCTCCCAACTGCGAGGGGTTTATTGGGGGAGGCAGCGCTGACTCCGCCAACGAAAAGAATCCCCTTGTCTGCAGTGTCAGCCTCGGCCTTCGGGCAGCCTCGTTTAGCACGCAAAAAGCCAGACCGTCAATGTAGTTCAGGCCTTTTATCCCTCCTACTCCCGAGGGGCAGGGACAGAAAAGGAAAGAATAGTGCTAAGGGAACCTACACCTTTTTGCTCCTACTGCTGCTTCTAGTACAGCAGCTTTGCGTCAGGAACAGCGCAGGAACTCGGTTAGTATGCAGTTACCCCTACGTCCGTAGACAGAGAGAGAGGGAGACGAAATCGGTGAAAACGCAACGCCTGATGGGGCTGTCTTGTGGACGGCTGGCCTTCACATGAACGGGTCTGCATTGTAGACGTATCTGCCATACCACTTCAGCAACCTTGTGTGCTCTGCCGCATGCAGCCGTGCATCTCCCTTGCTCCTGGGTGTCTAAGGTTTTCTCTCCCTTGTATTCACGAACTTCCTTCCTGCGCTTAGAGCCCATAGCGGCTCGTCGAAGTAGTTAGGCGGCCTTGCAGAGCTACTTACGGTCGGCACACACACTGGCTAGGGGACCAAAAGCTCCATCTCCCGGTTCTGTACTTCTTGCCAACCGCATCCCCATGGCGCAGACGCTGTAAAAGGAGATAAGGTGGCCGGCCGCACGCGTTCGTTAAGAGGGATATACGCATATCTGCGGCAACTGCTCGCCGGATGCTGCTCTATAGGCGCCCCGTTTTCGAGGTCAAATGCTCCTCTAGGGAATCCCCTAGGCTTCCGCTTATACCGAGGCCTTGGCAGCTTGCTCCCCCCCTTCCCCCCTCGCACTTCCCTTTTGCCCCCTAGCGCACAGGGTATGGCGGCCTGTACAGCAAAGGCAATCTTCCTGCGTACGTGGCTCTCTCGACGCAGACTCGACCCCAGCCACCATCTTTGAGGCGGCACTTGTGCTACCTGATGGCACTGCCCCCGGCCCGCAAGCCGATAGTGGCTCCCATTGCTAGGTAGCTGTCTAGGCAGTGCGCTGGTTGCTAGCGGCGGGATGAAAAACCAAGCGCACAAAGTCGTTCTGGACTAGTAACAGGATAGGCAGCAACGGCAAAGCACCAGTCTACTAGCGGGCGAGTACTTCGCCGCGCGCATTTTCTACCCACAATTGAAAATCGTTCTACATGCCTCGTGGAGCTGCACTTAGCAAAAGATGTCCAGCGCCTTTGCGCGCAACGCAACACCCCGCCTCGAGAGGTTCTTGTCAGATGTAATCTGAGGCGCTAACAGCGGAGGTGGAGCTGCGGCAACCCGTTGCCCGTGTGCGCCTTGGCTGCAAGAGCCACTGCCCAGATCGATAGGCAATATGGAGGGAAAATGGACATACTGGCTATAGCAAGACTATTCAGTAAGTCCTCCAAGAACTTAAAGGGAGGTGAAACAAGTTATATGTATAATTATATAGCCATAAAGAGCTGCTACTGGGGCCACCTTCGCATAAAGCGTTTTGCCAGTCGTTGGCGCCACTCTGCTGCTTGGTAATGCGCCGTCATCTACCCGAGGCCACCCCCCCATGAGTCACAGATCGTGATGGGTTCCCCCGACGCAAGGGCCCCCATGGGGGAACGGGGCCCCCAGATGTGATTCTTTCCAGGTTCCCATGTAACTCTAGAACCCTCCTTGATGATATACTTGTACTCCAGCCGATGAAGTCCTGGTGTTCATACACACACACGCACACATACACGTACACACACACACTATCCATCCATCTATGCATACATGCATTCATACATACACGCATCCATTTAAATACATACATACACACATCCATTCATATATTATACGTACATAGAACATAACCACACAGCAGTGCCCCAATGTGCGGCAGCACACGCAGCAAGCAGAAAGGCCCATGACTTGATCCTCTAGAGGTTGAACCCATAGGAGGGGTAGCAGCAGTCAGAGCAACGATAATAGTAAGAGCAGCGAGGGATGCTGGGAGGCACCATGTACCGTTCGGGATTGCAAGTGCGGTACTCCAGACGTTTCCTTCGCTCCAGTGCATCGGGCGCGCATCTTCCATTCGCCATCGCCCAACGCAGGCCTCATTTCCCACCATATACACATTCTCGCCAAACTGAAGCAGACAGCAACAGCAGCAGCAGCCGTCGCAGCCATAACCGCTCTGCCAGCAGGCTTGAGGGTCAACAGGGAGCCTTGAAAAATCGCCGAGTAAGCAACAGACAGCAACTATCAAACACTCAGTAGAGGTCAACACTAGAAGCCACGCAGAGCGCCCTCGAGGCCGCTCTGCCATCGCGCAGCATTTCAAGAAATCGTCGAGGTCGCCGCTTGGCGGGAAGACAGCAGCGCAGCCGAGAGGTGGCAGCAGGATAATCGGCTCCGAACCCTTGTAGGTAGCTGTAGCTGGAAGACGAGTTGCATCTGGGAGCCTTCCTTTTCCCGCTGAATGACTTCCTCAAGGGCCCTTTGATAAATCTGCAGCTTCCGTTCCTTTAGCCTCTCCCTGTACTTCTCACGTATTCGAAGCCGCTCCTCTGTCGGAGGACCCCTGCGGCCATCTTGCTGTTGCTGAAGGTGATTGCCGTCCTGCGGAGCTGCTGCGGAAGTTAGCTCGGATTGTGTGCCCCTGACATCTCGCTGATGCTGGTGCTGGTGACGCTGCGGTTGCTTCACGCCAGGTGCTCCCGATCCTTGCGGGCCCACACGCTGCTGCTGCGTTTCAGGAGCTGCTGAAATAGCGGCTGCGGCGTGATGTGCGTCATCTTGCTGCAGATACAATTCAATGCCGCCTCCAGGAGATGCCGTGGCGAGGGTAAATGGATCCCCGCGTCCCAAGGCTGCTGCAGCCTCCATGCCCATAGTCGGGGGATTTCCGCTGACGCAGCTGACAATAATAATGACTGAATGTGCTGCTGACGCTCCTGCTGGATTCAGGAAAAAATACCCCGGAGTGTCGCAGGACGAAACCACCCCGAGAGTTTCTTCCGGGTGCTGTTTCCGCGCGTGTCTGCTCGTGCTGTTTCCCCTGCTCCTATTGCTGCTGCTGCTACTCCCGCTGCCTATACTTCTGCTGCTTCTGTGCGTGCGTAACCCGATACAGCAGAAGTACTCTTGGACCTTCCTAGGTGAGGCAAAGGCTGACGAGGAATCACGCCACAAAGCGGGGAAAACAGCCACACCATGTGCGCCGTTGCTACAGCACGTTGACTCTGCTGTTACTGCTGCAATGAAGCAAAAGCTGCCTGCACAGGGGATGAGCTGTTGGGGTGCCCTGCCGCCTTCCGGACGGACAGGACGGAGGCAGAAGGAGAACCCCGCGAGTCTCTGGTGCGGTCGGTGTTACTGCTGTTGCCGCCTATGAGGCTATGGATTGTACAACAATCTGCCACAATGTGCGACGAAATATCGTCCATCCACTTAGGCATTCAGGCGAGGGTCTCTAAGAGGTCCCCATGACGCATTGCTGCTGCGCCTGGCTGCTGCTGCTGCTGCTCCTCCTCCTCCTGAGGAAGCACCAGTAAAAGAGCTCCCTCCGAACAAGCGTTTCGGCTTATAATTATGTGTGTCTTATGCCTGAAATGAAAGCAGCTGACTGCCGAGAGCCTTCTTACCCCCCTCTTCACCAGCCGGCTCTTAACAGCTCGGTGGACGGCGGACAGCTGCAGCAGCAGCTGCAGCGCCGACTGACTGTGTGCAGTAGGCCCCCCAACGTTCATACCCTGTGCTGTCTGGTTGCCAACACTAAGTTCTGCATCCGGATGTTGGCACCGTGATCCCATATAGCTGTGCACAGAGGTCCAACCTACTGGTGAGGCAGCCCACGCTTGGGTGTTTGCCAGTGCCCCCCAGCACCCTGCTGCACTCTGTCGAAAAACACCGGAGAAAGCGATTTAGTCAAGTTAGGCCACTGACTCTTCAAACTGGCTGCCGCTGTACTTAGGGTCGTCCTACGTTCCTAAAAACAAAGCAGTGGGCACCCGCGCTACGCCTCGGCCGACAAACTGCCGTGTAGAATCCAACGCTGGTCATAGACGGCAATGGCTCTAGAGCGGTGCACATCACAAGCAAAGGGTCCCGCAGTGTCACTGCAAATCCTGAGGCCAGCAGCTAAGGCAAGGGGCTTGTGGCGGGCAAAGCTACGCTACAGCACATTCTACTGTACAAGTTGTGTGGGAGAAAGAACGATTAGTAACGAATTGACCACTCGGCATGAATCTTCGAGTATCTTACTTATTGCAGAGAAACGCTAGCTCGATACAGTAAGTATCCATTTTGTGTGCGGGTGGGCCAGATGGACCATTCAACAAGCTGCGAACGATCGGAGTGTTTTGAGGGCCCAGCAAGCCGCAGCCTGGCTGTCCCTCTCCCCTCATGTCGGAGCCCTGAGCGGTGCGGGCAGTGCAAGGAGGTAGCAATTTCGGAAAGCACTGAATTAAGAAGTTTGCGTAGAGCCCGGAGTAAAGTGTCTGTCTACAGAGGCCTGAGATGGAGCAATACAAGGCTGGCCACGGATGTGTCACGGGGATATTTAGCGGCGTGGGCAGAGAAAGTAGGCAATACCGTTGAAGAACATCCAATAACGTTATATTACGTTTGCCTTTAGTCGTAAGATAAGCGTCTCCCCACAGTGACCTGAGATGGAGCGTCACAAACACACCTCATCTAACTGCCCACGGACTTAACTAGCCTGAACTTTTACGACTGAACACAAGAGATGCGTCTCATCCTTCCTATATGAGCTTGTATCGGTCCAAATAGGGTCTCCTCATAGATACTGTCTACCATAGCCTCACTAGGAGTAGCATAAAAGTTTTTGTGTGATATTCGAACAGTCTTTTATTCCTCGAGACCATTAGAGGTCCAAGGATGAGGGAAGAGACAACTTGATGTAGCTGCACCATCTAAGCACTCCATGCTCTTAGCGTTCGCAGCAACTTACATAAAGCTTCTAGCATACACAGCATTGGGCTTCCTTGTATCGAGCTAACTCTTCGCTGCAAAAAAAAGAT
Source organism: Cyclospora cayetanensis (assembly GCF_002999335.1). Lineage (NCBI taxonomy): Eukaryota > Apicomplexa > Conoidasida > Eucoccidiorida > Eimeriidae > Cyclospora > Cyclospora cayetanensis. Next base: position 16,103 of record NW_020312274.1, on the reverse strand, counting down.
ATGCGAACCGACACACCAATAAGTCAACGTTCTACTAACTCGAAGCTCGATATAACCAATGTGGTACAAAGTGTTTAAAAGAAGCTTAGCCCGCTTTCCTTACTGATCTCAAAGCACATGCTCTCGTGCCCCGTATTTGTACATCGAGAAAAGCAGCGTACAGAACAGCGGGAAACTGTCTGCCCTATCACCACTCCGCAGGCCCACAGAGCCGCAAGAACAGCCCAAAAGATAGAAAAAAATTTGTGCATCAACCGTTAGAGTAAAATCCACGCGAAGTAAAGCACACACATACACATCAGCCTCCAACGAACGAGGGCCCAAGCTAATACCACAGCGGAAGTTCTATAGCACGCTGTCGTAGGAGCGATGAAATGTGTGAGTCTCCTGCTTCTAGAATACAAGTAAATTTGTAAAGGGATTCAAAAAGGCACCTGCTCAACAGTGCCATTTTGCCTCATAAAGCAATTCCAGCATACCAATACAGCCACGCAGGCAGCGTAGTCGGTTTCGAAGCCCAAAACGCAGCTTGGCGCCAGTTCATGTCCAGCTTTAGTTCTTCACCGCAAATGTTCGTTGAGGAGTTTGTTGTTATGAACAAAAACAGACGCGCCCTGCCACAGGCGGAATCACACCTAGAAATGCCTGCGCCTAAATCTGAGAATAGAAAATATCCTAACAATTCCAACCAAGAATTTTCCAGGCAAACAACTTATGGATGAAGGTTGTAATTTGAGTGAGAGCATGTGTTGGAGAGCGACAAATACGCAGGAAGCTTAGGGGACTTTATCCATGGCGACTACGTTGTTAACAAAATAGAGCTGCAAAAATTTGCAGGCCATAAACGAAACCGCGATTGCTCCTCTGACGACCACTAAGGTGGGCTTTCCCCTCCCCATTTAACTAGGGATTCGTCTCTAGCAGGCCAACTGTGCTTAATAATACCAGAACAAGTACTGCTGCGGCTGTCTGGATTCTCCACCTTCATACAGGTCACTTGCCTGCTCGGGTGTCCATAAATAATTCGTGACTGAAATCGATGCGTCTGTGGCACCTCTAGAGCAGTTGATAGAGTAAGAAGGACCATTGATTTGTGAGGGATTCGCAAATTGTCTTAGCCACCTGACTTCAAACTTCCTTTTTCTGGTAGCCTTCTAATGCATGTCATAGAACATGGCAATCCACAAGGATCAAATCTCCTAGGTCCAAACACGCATCATGCCGTTTCTTATCAGGATTCCGTGCTTTTCTCCCCTCATCTTTGCATGCATTCACGTGCAGTAGCCACATTTTCTTTGAGTCCGCCTTTAGGAATGGCTGCTGACCCCAGACTACCCGGTCCGACCCCCGGTCGGGCAGGAGTTCCTTAGTGTAGACCAGAATACGGGGCGGCGGACAGACGAGGGTAGTACTGTATTATGAACCCACTCGACACACAGAAGAAATTCAAGCCACTAGATTTGTGTGAGCAGAGAGCTACAAACACTACAGTGCACTTAGTGCGCTCTGTCCCTCTGCCTTAGCGGGGTTCTTTGTGATCACATTGAAGCCACTGTCTAGGCGAGTCAAGGGCACGCGGAAACGCACTAGTGAACATCGGATCCCTCTCCAACGTCATACACGGGAAGATCTGTAAAGCTTCCAGATTCGAATAAAGGCTGATTAAGGGGCTTTTTGAGCCGTGATAGAGCTGGAGCAAGGGATGAAATAGGTAGATTTGCTGAGTCTGTTAATAACGACAGATATATTTCCTGACCCTTGACCTGTGGCAGTCCAAAGATAGGGTCCATAGTCAGATCAGGTTACATATTTTAGTAACTAGAAAAGTTTGCAGAAGGTCGGCTATAGATTAGCTACATGGCTTTAGCTGCTGACAGTCTGGGCATGCGGGAGCAAACTCATCTGGGTTCGGTCGCATCCCACGCCACCTACAGTACTGTGAGAGCTTTCCCAGTGCACTATGGATCCTCCCATGGTCCGAGCATGTTTGTTGTATAGACAGGCATTGCAAAATGAATTTGGGAGGTTTACGCGACGGAGTCTGCTTTTTGTTTTGAACCACAGCAGTCTATCCTTAACGTGATAAGGCTTCACCCCTTTTTGCCATTTAGGGTTTAGGCAATAGTAGCAGCTGCATGACTTTTCAAAGCACGAAGGTTACGTGATTTTGATAGAAAGCGTAAATCCTCATGAAAAAGAGCGGCTGTACTGGATTGTAGTGAATAGCTGGGGCGTCGCGGGAGCGCATCGGTGACCGCGTAGTGGGTGCACTTAGAACACTTTACTGCAAAATTGTACAGCAGGAGGCACCAAAAAGAGAGAACTTGTTTAGGGCTATCAAAGTTCAGATTATTTCTAATGATACACTAACACTGATGTTCAGTCTAGCTTGCTGGCAGCTCGTCATGATTTAGCACACTCGCAAATTCCTCAACACAATTTTTTTTTCTGGGCTCAGTGCTTGATCAAGATTCTCAGTTAAAAACCCTTTCTAGAGTTACGGTATGCATGAGTAGAACCGCCTCCTTTTATTGCGCTGCTGTGCCACTCACACAGAGGCTCGGCCTCACCTTGTTAGGGTATCGACTATACCTCGATGAACAACCAGGAGATAGGCGTTGATGAGAAAACAAGGAGCTGCTTCTTTCTAGCGCTTCCTACCAAACGAGCCTCCGCAACGCGCGTCTGCTAAAAGCACATCACCCGTGGCCGATATGGGACTACGTAGAACACAGGTTCGACATTAGTCAGGGATCATACTGATGGGATTCGCTTTGGATTGGACGTGGCAGATAACTCCTATAGCCTTGCCAATGCTGGAGTCCTATTGCCTATCAGCAAACCTGAGTGCTAGAGACTGCGCTAGCGAGTGAACAGGCATGCTGCACTTATATGACGTCTCTCTTCGGATAGTAGATTCGCTTCATAAGCAGTGCCAAGTGGCTTTAGAAAATTTGCCAGTAATGCGACTTTGTATCAGCATAGATGAGCCCGTAGTAGGATTTCAACTGCGACACTTTTCTCTGTAGCCCCAGTCACTGCCCTGCATCCTGTTTGGTGGTCGTTCCGTGTCTCGATTGCTCGCGAGGCAGCCTGCTTCCCCTGGATCCAGTCTCGTTGCCCAAGTTCTTTGGATTTTCGCATGCATTTTCAGTCTAGGATTATATGAATAAACTTCTCACACTAAAAGCATGTGGGTTGTTGGTGCGTCTGGGGCTGCTTAGGAGTGCCTTATATGGCTTTCTTTCCTCTTTCAGCTTTGACTTTAGGCTAGGGCCGGTTCACAAAGCCTTGACATCCAGATGTTCTAAATCCCGAGCCGAGCCTTACCTATTAGGCGTAGGAGCAGGAGTTGAACTTGCTTATTCGTCGAGTTTCTGGAACATCAACTGTAAGCACCCCACAGGCCGGTGGCTTAATCAGTGAGTCACTGCCTATCCTGCGACCACCTAATGTCGGGCTTCGGGTAGACCTGACACAAATCACTAATTAAGTGTTTTTTTTGCATTCATGACTATTGCAAATCAAACGATCATAAGTATCAAAATTTCCATAAATTGCTAGCTTTTCCTGATTCAGTCTTCTCCATCCGCCGAAAGCTTGCTGTTATGCTGATGTCAACAAAGAACATTTAGAGAGGGATTGTATCAACGCCTGAAATGTAGCAATTCCTACAAGCAAACGACTTCCTACTTCATGAATAACGCTATATTAACGCACTTGTTCTTCCAATAAAGTTTGTGAAAGGACCACTTGTTTTACTTCCTCTGGTGGTTGAGAACGAGGTACATCTCCAACCAGCTTATGAAATTTTTAATTTGTTGCCCATCGTTTTGCATATCATTTTTTCTGGCCAGCATAACCTCATGAACGCATCCACAAACTGTAGGTGGCTGACAAACCATGCCGATCTACCTGCTAGGGAGCAACTGAGTTCACGACAGCTTGCAGGCCAGCCTCCCTCTGCCCGAGAGACATCGTGCCTCCCTTATTTTTATTTTTAACAGGCTTTTATCTTGCTTGTCAGTTGCCAAAGAATATGAAGTTGTTGGAGTACCTGATAACTCCATCGATATAAGAGAACTGCTGAGGGGCACCCTGACATCCCACTGTATCCATCGCCAATGGATGAATGATGAGCAAGCACATCGAATCAAGCGGCTTTACCAACCCTAACGCTCCATCTAAGGTCTTCATATGCCAACACGTAACCCCAGCCTCGATAAACAATAGCACACTGAATGATTTTCTTTTGATCTCCGCCCTTCCCTTCCCGCGCCCGTCACAATTTTTCGACGAGAGAGGGACAACTTGAGTGTGCGTAGATGCACGTTTTATGTATCTCTAGCGTGCATAGCTAGTTGCACCTGGCATCTTCTGCAACTTATACAAAATTGCGCCTGCATAGACTGGGCCAACGGAGACCTGCAAGGAAGATATTATGCGAAACCTAATTAATTAGTCAGTTCTTTATCACATCCTGGTCAAATATGGCCGATGTATTAAACAGTGTCTCAGTGGAGAGCTAACCTGTTACCTACAGCGTTGGTCATTGCACTAAGGAAGTCGACACCCCTAGCGCGTTGTAAGGCCTTGATTCAGCGGAGAGCCAGCCATAACCATGGGAGCGGGGCAATCCACAAGCACTTTCCTGGGATGCCACAACTGCAGACACTTATTACAACGTAGTTAAGTCTGGATATAAACGTCTCCTCATGAAGATCTTTACGATGGAGCGTTACATTGCTAGTGCACATGCTGGTACTGCTAGGCGTTCACATGTCGTGACATGTAGCGGCGTTCATCAGCACACCCCTCTCTTCGCGACAGGAGGAGTGTGCTGCATGTGGCCCCCAATAGGATGTAGTTTTAGCTAACAGATTGTAGTATTGCTGCTTCTGTGAAGCCAGAAAAGACCACCTTGGCACCAGAAGCTCAACCCGGAAGCAGCCAGTAGTGGCCATAGCCACGCCCTACGAGGCCTCAAGTAAAGCATCTGCGGGGCTGCGCTGGATCGTGCGCAGCCACCACACGGGTCCCTAGGAGACATATGATGTAGTCCTGCACAAAGCTTGCAACAGGGAAAGGCCACTATTAGGACGAGCTGCGTGCGAGAATACACAAGGGGAGCTTTAGGATGGTATGCCGTCTCCAAAACACCAAATGGAGAAGCGGCTGCGCACATGCTATAGGTGCTGCTGTTGCTGCACTTTCAAATCAAAGTAATTACGCTTGCATGCAGGCCACACGGCAAAAGCCAGCAGCGGGGGCGCCTGCTGCTGCCGCCACGGATGTTTATGCCGCTCAGTGTAAAGTGGGAAAGTGGTGCGGCTGCGGCTGTGTTTGATTTGTAGAGGGGATGCTGAGCCTCAAGAGGGATTCACACTTTCGCTCAGCGCCACGACCTCGGGGATTTTCTCTAAAGGATGCGCTCCTATCCTGCAGGCGACGTTGCGGTTCTGGTGTTCTGGTTGCTGCGGGTGTTTTTGTACGCAATGCTCTCGAAAGAGCAGCCCCTTCTCCTGCTGGTGGTACTGGGGGTCAGTCTGCTGGGAAAGCGGCTCGTTTTCCTCTAGCTGAAACTTCTCAGCTTCCGCCTTGTCCAGCTCGCATCGCTGTGGTAGTCCAGTCTCGGTTGTCTCGCCTCGCTGAGTCGAGTCTCTCTGATCTCTGGATGGCTGGGTAACTCCCACGGGCTTCCACACAAAAGGAACATTTCCCTCTTTAGGATCCCAGCTAAAGCAGCTAGGCGGAGGAAGCCGTATTATGCTGCTAGTAATGCTGCCCACTACTTCTGGACATCCCTGCGTGGCGAGTGCCCCATGGACGCCCTCCTCCGAGTTCCCAATCGACCAAAGCTTCAGAACCTGCAGTAAAATCTGCTGTTGTTGTTGCTGCTGCTCCCAGGTGCACATGGGGGCCATGCGCTGCAGCAGGTGCAGCAGCTGCTGCTGCAGCAATTCACAGCGAGTGTCGGGACGGCTGGCGGGCCAGAGCGCCCACTTCCCCTCTCCTAGGGCAGAAAAAGCCTTAGCCCTCTCCCCCTTCCACGACACAAACTTATGCAAAGGCACATCCCACAATAGGGGGATCCCGCTGCTGATGCCAGTATTGCTGCAACCTCCCACTTTCTCGCCGTTCCTCCAAAGCAAAGGAAGGTACTGCAACTCCAGCTCCTTGACGGCGAGGTCCAGTTCACGCTGCTGTAGCAGCAAAGAGGACTGATGCAGCTGAAACAGCTGCTGCAGTTGCTTCTGCACGTCGCTGCTAGAGCCTAGATGCGTATTTCCCGCAGCTGCAGCACAAACAGACGAAGAGCGCGGAGGCGTGCTCCCCAAGCGCATGCCCTCTTTGTGCTGGTGCTGCTGACCCCTCTGCTGCACAGCAGCAGGATTTTCCTGAGATAAAAACCGTGGATGCTGTTGTTGCTGCGGCATGGAGGGTGGTTGTGGTGGGGTCACTTGCTGCTGCTGAGACATCATCGCCTTGTGATGCGACATCAACTGCTGCTGCCGTTGAGGCATCGCCATGGTATGCTGCTGCTGTTGCACCTGCAGCAGCCTGTCATCCCGAGCAGCCTGCATTGCATGAGGCTGCTGAAATTGTTGCTGCTTGGCGAACGGCGGCTGTTGTTGCGGCGGCTGCTGCAGCACGGTCTGGTTACCACACACCGGAGAAATCGCCTCCTGCGCTTGCTGCACGTTGTGCTGCTGCTGCAGATGTTGCATGTGATGTTGCTGTTGGTGCTGCTTCTGCTGCAGCAGAACCTCACCTGGGCTGCCTTTTCTTCTAGGGGCGGGAGTTCGCCAGGAAGCCTTCCGCTTTTTGTCCCCTGGTGTTCCCGGAGCACCCCCTGAGGCGGCTGGAGAAGGGCCGCCTGTGAATGGATCCGTTGCAGAAACACACCCACCACCAACCCCTACACAGTTCTGATCCATTGGTGCCTGCTGGTACTGGTGTTGCCGCTGGTGCTGAGGAAGGGGCCTCGTGGGGGTCGCTGACGACTGCAAAAGCGCATGAGAATGAGCGACCATGGGGAGCGGCGGAGGCGGCTGCTGTGGTGGCATTTGTGCTTGCTGGAGTTGTTGCATGTAGCAATGCTGCTGTTGCAGGTACCGATGTGGCTGTGTCGGCGACTGTTGTGGCGTTGTTGGGTGCTGCTGGGGGACGGCGGGCAGTTGCATCATCTGTTGCTGCTGTTGCTGCTGCTGCATCAGCTGTTGCTGTTGCTGTTGCTGCTGCTGCATCATCTGTTGTTGTTGCTGCATCATCTGTTGCTGTTGCTGTTGCTGCTGCATCATCTGTTGTTGCTGCTGCTGTGGCATCATCTGTGGCTGCTGCTGCTGCGAAAGCGGGTGTGGTTGCTGCTGCTGCTGAGGCTGTTGCTGCAAGAGCTGCTGTGGCTGTTGCTGCTGTGAAAGCGGGTGTGGTTGCTGCTGCTGCTGCATCTGGTGCAAGTGCAGCTGTTGTTGCTGCTGACTTCTGTGTTGCGGCTGCATCACTTGCTGCTGCAGATGCTGTTGAGACTGATGAGAGGCCTGCGTGCAGGGGCGGGCAGCTCCGGAGGGGCCCCCCGCCTCGCTGAGGGGCCCTGGGTGTACCAAGGGGTCAACAGGCTGAAGGGGTTGCCGAAGGAACTGGGGGCCCCCGGGGTCATCGAGGGGCAGCGGCAGCCACTGTTGCAGCTGCGTGTCTTGGGAGAGACACGCCATTCGAGAGGGCGAAGAGCCTCAAGGAGTTGTGCTGCAGCTGCAGTGGCAGCAGACGAAGCCACCGCCAAGGGGGGTACTGATGGCACCTACCCACGGCTTGTGCCGCGTTGAGGGGCCCCAAGGGCCCCTAGGCCCTGGTGTAAGTCGCGAGGGCCGCCAAACGCCGACGTTTCCATGCGGTTTGCAGCAGAGTCGCTGATGAGGCTGCAAATCGGCTGCCCACAGGGCCCCCTAGGCCTCGAGATCGCCGGAGCTTGCAGGGAGTCGTGAGCAAAGAGAGCCGTCCACCAAACAGGGAAGGCTGGGAAGGGTCAGGTTCTACGGTTAAGGGTTCAAAAACCTTCGGGATCGGAAAACCGACGCAGCAGGACGGCAGCCGAGTGTGGCTCCGCAGGCTAACACGTCTGTGCGTCGCTGCTGCCTCTGCAGCAGCAAGAACGTGGAAGGGGGCCTAGAGCGGCAGACGCAAACAAAGTAATGAAGGAAACAAAGAGGAGAAGCAATGCCAGTCAGAACTGCCGCCTCACCCTGAGGCCCTTCGGCTAGGGCCCCCTCAGCAGGCCAGCAAGCAGCAGCAAGCCCGTAAGGGCAGCAGCAGCGACGGCGGCTGCAGCAGCTCCCACTACAACTGTTGAGGATGCACCAGAAGGAACGGATGCTTTTAATCATGCGGTCAGTGCCGTGTGTGGCCTATGAGTAGAAGGAAGTAAGCCGGAACCTCAGACATTCGACTTGGACGCTGTGTAATTTCAGTGATCCGCAAGGCGGCAGCAACCGCTGTTGCTGAGGCTGCTGCTGCTGCTCAGGTCTCTACACCCGCAATCCACGACAGATTCTGTGATTTTTTCGGGGGATCTTCTTTTGGGCTCAACGTGGGTGCCCGCTTTAGTGTCTCGCCGGCAGCACGCAAGGAAGGCACCTCGAACTTGGACAGCTGCGGCAGCCTATGCAGCGCAACTGCCGCCACCAACACTTGCAACAGGAGCCTTCTCCCGGGCTTCCGCATGGATCAACACCCCACTCTCTTTGCGCTATTCTTACTGAAGGGCAAATGTGCGCTCGGAGTACCCCAGCAGGGGGCAGGCGCGAAGACAGCAGCACATTTGATTGACTCTTCTTTGCTGGCGCCGCCACCAAAGAGGCTCCTCCTTGTCGCATGACAAACAATTGCACTGCCATCTGGGGCCCGCTATTTCAGCATCCGGATGTCTTGCCACCTCTGACGACACTGAAATCAAAGGCGTTTGTCGCGGCTGCCTGCCGAGCAGCAGCACGACTGGCAGTCTGTAGCGTATCTTCCATACATCCCGAGGCGCGAAAATGATGCTACGGTATTTATTTACGAAGCAGCCTGGGGGAGGCCCTGCTCCTTTGATCCACAATCCTGTGAGATGGTGGATCCTGCTCCTTATTTGCCTGCACATGGTCCTCTTCCTCGTTGCCGCGGCCTCCTTTGCCTTTCCTTCGATGTGGGATCTTTACTGCGTCCAGCTACTGGACAACTCGACCTATTGCGCCGTATGCGCAGGTACTTTGTAAACATTGACGGGCTGACTAAAGCCGTAAAGCCGCCCTAACAGCCCTGTGCTTCTGCAACGGGACATGAAGAGTAACTCACTCAGCGCCCCCCGCCTCTTCGTTTGTCTACACGTTTAGCCAAGTGCACGGGGAAAGCCTGAAGCCTATGCAAGGCGGTGCACCTAGGAATACCACCTCGACTGCAGCCGACCGACAACACACACGTTAGCCGTGGCCGTTGCTTGGGCGTTAAAACAGGGGCACTTCTGTCTACGGGTTCTCCTCTTGCTTCCTATCCTGCACGCTCGCACCTCGCTCGCTGGCAAGACATCCTGCATGCATGCGCACGGTGTGTATGTCTAGGGGCATTCTTCCGCGTGGGTGTGTGCTGCGTTTGCTGCCCTTCCTTCAGCCGTGGCTTTTGCTATGATTTTTTACTTTTCCCTCCTCTCCTGCGAGACTTGGGGGACGGAGCGTGAGTGGGCGGTCGCTACGGTGGTGACGATGTCTATGGCGATTGTGGATTTGTGCACCGCAGGGTGGGGCATGTTTGTTTTGGTAACTTCTTCCCAGGCAATCTTCGTTGAGGAGGAGAGTCCTGAGGGGTGCGACGACTGGAAGGCCTACTTCTTCTACTATGCTGCTGCCGTTGTGATTACTGCCCACGTTACAGTTGCCGTTAGCTGTGCTGTAGTCGCCGTCTTCCTGACGCGGGGTGTGGGAACCCAGCTGGAAGAGCTCAGACACCTAGTCTAGAAGAAGGGTGCGCTCAACTACCAAACCACTAAAAGGCCTTCGAAGGAAACAGGGGGAGAAGGGAGGGAGGGGAGAAGAGAGGAGGGCATGCAGCGCGCGAGACGCCTTTGCGAACGCGCTAGGTGCCTAAAATGCCCCTATAGGCGGCGCAGAGGTCGACTGCCGTCTTCGGCACGAGCCGCCAATCCTCTTCGCCCTTCTCTGCGAGGTGATATGTGTAGAGGCTGTGTACATACACAGCCTCTACACATGGGGTTCTGGGAGAAGCGGCAAGAGCGGGGTTTCTTGGCCTTGCCCCGCTGCACTGTGTCTGACTGCGACTCGCATGTGGACGCGCAGGGATTGCGCACGCCACGCAGAGACGAGGAAGGCGCAGGAAGGACTCTTGAAGGGCCTCATGACACTTCCAGTCGAGTGCTGTAGTACTGCACGATGGCGTCTGCACCACAAATCGTAGAGAGAGGGGGCTTGACGCGAGTTTTGGTCTGAAACTAGTGCTAACCTTGAGGCCGTGTGCGCGACTTTGCAGCTTTTAGCAGCGCACAGAGCACTCTCCGCAGGCTTGCCTTCTTGCGCCGTCCGGTCGACATTACGGCGTACATTTAGGGTGCAGCGAGTGGAGAGCTCACCTAGCTGGAAGAGGAATCGGGGAGTCTCGATGGTATCAAGGAAGAAGGGGTTCGACACCGCGTCAGCGTACAGCCGGTGCAGGCGTTTGAAGAACTGCAGCAGCAGCAGCACCACCAACGACAACGACCTCCAAAAAATGCGGCTCTCAAAAAATCACCTCAGGGATGCTCAGCTGCCCCCAAGCTGCGTGAAGCTTGCACGGGCCTCCCCCGTTTTGAGTGCTCGGAGAGCTCCCAGGCTGCCAACACAGTCACAGCCAAGCGCTTGCCTCCCGCATTGCTTTTCTCGAGAGGTGTGCGCCGCCTCTTCTTCTCTCACCGCTCGAAGCTCCTGCTCGTGTAGGGGAGCCTTGAGTGAGAGGCCAACGAGGATCTTAAGGCCGGTGGGAGCGGCGTAGGCGTAAAGAGAGGCGTCCTGAAGGGTGCCTAAACAGGGGCATGCAAGCCCCAAAAAACTGTCTCCACCAGAAGGGGGGCCCCCGGGGGCCCCCTGCTGCTGCTGCTCCGCAGCGACTGCATACACACACCCACACACATACACACACACAACGAGTAGCATGCAGAGAGCGTGTGTGCACTTGCTACAAGAGGCGAGATGGCTGCTGCTGCGAACGTTTGGTAATAGCGGGACCATCTGAAAACACGCTGCAGACCACGCCTCATATCCAGCATCAAAACATGCACGATCGGGGAATTACTGCACCACCTCAAGCCGCGGAAAGGAAAGGCTGCGTACGCTGCTCGTCGATGACATCGAGGGCCGCATACGCGGCGAATTGCATGGGAATTTCCTCAGAGTCACCATACACCCGGAAGCAGAGGGGCTCACTCTGCGGCAGACAATAGTGCAGTCCCACAGGCAAGGCATGCAGGGCACTCAAGCTCCCTCCTCGGAAAGCGCTCAAAAGATTGGATGCTGTGGGTGGAGGGGAAAGTGGGGGAGGGGGGTTGTTGCTCCCGACTGATCAGCAGCAGTGACAGCAGTCGCAACAGCACGCAGTAGCACTCTCATCAGCAGTGGCGGAAAGCAGAGCCGACGCTGAAGGAGAGTCATCAAACACTGAGACAGCGGAATCCAGAAAACGCAATGACGTGATAAGACGCACCTCACGGCCCACATAGCAAACACACGCCACGACCATCCTCTTGACTGCCGCCGCTGAGGCAGCAGCAGCAGCAGCAGCAGCAGTCGGTGCAGCTGCTACGGCAGCTCTGCACACGTTATGGGTAAAGATGGAAGCTCAGGAATCCACAGCAGCTCCTCAGAGGATATACGCCGTGGCCTCCTTGTTGCTGACCATGCCCTTCTGCTGCATGTGCTACTGCTGCAACTGCACATGTGGTGGTATTGCGGCTTGCCAAAGCCAACAACTCAGAGGGCCGTGGTGCAGTCAGAAGGGACAGTGATGCAAGGCGCAGCACTCAATGAGGAAGAAAACAAACAAAACCTGCCGCATGCGTGTTAAGCTTTGTATTTCCTGTGCCGCTTCCGCCACGTCGGTGGCGGCATGCCCTGCAGCACGAGAGGCATGGGAGGTGTCTTTGCGCTAGAACCCTTCTTTCCGCTATTACAGGCATGCCTTCTGCATTTCGCATAAAAAGCAGAACTCAAGAGTCCTACGGCTGCGAGCGCTCCCGTGTGTGTGTGTGTATGGAGCTGCCTCTCCCAAAGCCCCTACAGCGGGAGGCCAGCGACCTCACCACCCCCGGCGGCTCCTTCCGCGGCTGGTGTTCCTTCTATTGCTGGAGATTTTCTTCCTGTTTTCCACGCTACATGGCTTCGTGGACTTCGCTGTGCGGGACCCTACTGCAGGGAGTGCAGGGTCTGCAGCAAGCAGCGCGATCTGCAGATACAGCGCGGTAGAGCGGCTTCCACTGAAGTCACTGCCTTCCGTCCATCATCTCCCCCGTAAGGCCTCTACCGCTGAAAGCTCACGCAAATACCCCGAAGACTCTCATGGAGTCTCTTGCAGGGCGGGCTGCAGAGCCTCTCACTCCGCGAGTCAACAAAGGGACGAGCAACTGCACACACGACTGCCCAAGCAGCAACACCAGCAGCAGCACCAGCAGCAAGTGCAAGGCGGAGTCACTCACGCCACACCTGCTGCAGAAGTGCCTCGGAATCCCTGCGGAGCTCTTGAGATTGGATGCCTCGGAATGCTACCGCCTGATCAGCAGCAACGGCAGCAGTCCCAGCAGTGCAAAGCGGCCATGCAGCCACACAGCGTCTCCCGGTCGTATGTACACCGCAGGATGCCCTCCGCTGCCTTTCTCGCGTCCCCTGCACTTTGTCGCTGTCCCGCTGGACTGCCCCCACGCAGCACGCGTGGGGTGTCTCTGCACCCCTGCAGCAGCAGCGGCTCTTCTTTCGAATGTGTCGGGGCATGCATGCGCCTCGACAGCGGCTGTAACAGTGCCAAGTGGCCCCCCGAACGGCAGCGGCAAAGGCGGCGCAAGCACCTACCGGTGTGCTGAATGCGGTGGATGGCTGTATGAACGCTTCTACCCTTGCTACTATCCGGTGAATGCAAATTGCATCGGCTTCGGTGCGCCTGAGGACGTCGGAGCCTTTCTAGCCTCTGTTGCAGGTTCTGGTGTTGTTGCATCTCGCATAGGGGTCGACCGCAAGCCTTCCTCTACTAGGGGAGACTTCGTGGAGGCTCCTGTGCCCCTCAGGGGAAAGCCGCATGTGCACGGAGCCCTCATGGTATCGCCTTCCTTCGCCTATGCGGCAGACGTTGCGCTTGCGCCATACATAGCTCTCAAGGTACATTGATCTTCTCAAAGCCTTTAAGTCCATTTGCCCGTAATCCAATGGCAAGCAAGCAGAGCTTGCAGCCCCATGCACGGCTCCATGTTACAGACGCGATGCCGATTTATTGCACCCTGCAGCTGGTGTGGCGATTCTGCTCAGCGGCATCCCGATGCTGCCCACATTGCACCCCTTTTACTGATGCTGTTTTGATACTGCTGCTACTACTTCTGCTCAGGATGCGGGCTGCCGGATCCAAGTACTGCTAGAATGCTTGGTGCACCCCTTAGGATTTTCTCCCTGGCCGCGGTGTATGTACACCTCAGAGCAGCACGACAGGGACCTCATAGATGGCAGTCGGATGGCGTCCTCGGCTGCTGCAACGGCAGCAAGGGCAGCAGCAGCCGCCTTCTTTAGCCGCGCTGACGAGCTCACAACCCGTGGCATCTGCCCTTCACCGGTGATTGCTGCAACAGTCCAACAGCCGATGCAGCAAAGGCAGCAGCAAAGGCACAAGTGGAAAGATGTAGTGCCCCCCAGTCGTGCAAGTCACTTCTTGGAATGGCGCGTAACTGACACCGCAGCGCTCGTACCGTGTCGGTTGCTGCTTTCTGTCATCCGACAAGAAAGCATCAACAGCAGCAACAACAAGGGGGGGGGCAACAATACTCGCAACGTAGCGGATGCTCTGCAGGCGGACTTGCACCAGCTGCTGCTGCCGCTGCTGCCAGCGATGCCAGATCTCACCTCCTTTAGAGTCACCCCTAAAACAGAGCGAACAACCCCGAGCGAAGCAGCCGCTGCAACAACAACGGCACCAACAGCGAATACTGCCGAGAGGGCAACAGCTGTTGCTTCTGTACTCTTGCAAGAAGCGAGGCACCCTGCAACGAAGAATGAGCTGCAGCAGCAGCTTCAGCAGCAGGAAAGGCAGCAGCAGCAGCAACCCGATCCTATTCGGGTTGAATACAAGTCAACACGTGCGCAGGAGCAGCAAGAGGGGCAGCAGCAGCAGCAACAGCAAGAGGGGCAGCAGCAGCAGCAACAGCAAGAGCAGCAAGAGACGCAACACATGCATATACGCGTTAAGTCTGAAGCTCCCGACGTGTTCGAGCACTGCAAAGCGAAGGTTTGTGTTCCCGCCAACGCGGCCGATGAGAATTTCCCTTCATCCCCAAACACACAAATTAGCAGCACTCTGAACAGAGCTGCTGCCGCCGGTGAGGCAAGCAGCAGCAGTCGGGAAATGCTCACCGCACGCCAAATGAACAACAGCAGCGGGCTATTATGCAAGGCCCCTGTTTCAGCTGACATTGAGGAGAAGCAGACAAACGAGGTGCTGCATGAGTGTTCAGAGCAGCAGCAGAAGCAGCAGCAGAAGCAGCAGCAGCACCAAGGGCAGCGGAAAAGGGAGGGAGGGCAACAACCACAGCTACAGCCAGAAGCACGTGCGCGGGAAGATACGAAACAGCACGAGCATCAGAAAGAGGAGCAGCATAAAAAGCAAGAAGCGCAGGAGCAAATCCGCTGCCGCGCTGTACATTTGGTGAAACAAGAGCTTCAAGTGCAGCCCACCGCAGCCGGCAAGCAGCCGCAGGGAGGACTCCCTCAGCATCGCGGATCGCTGCTTCTGGGGTTGAGTGACGATGAGGAAGAGGACACAACGGCTCTCCTCAAAAAGCTTCAAATGCCACGTCAAGAGCTGCGACAAAGGCAACAGGTAGAGCACGCGCAGCGTCAGCAGGAAAAGCACGAGCATGAGAAGCGCCTGCAGAAAACGCAGAAGCAGGAGGAGCTTCTCAATGACTTAGACGCGCAGATCAAACAGAAAGAGGAGCGGCTGCGTGCCTTGCAGCGGGAGCTTGAGAGACGCGAGGAGCAACTGCAACTGCAGCTGCAGCAGAAGCCGAAGCAGCACCCGCGGCAATCCATTACGCAACAAAAGGATGCGGCCTTCCAGAAGCGGCAGAGAAGACCTCTTCCCAGTAGCAGCGGCAGCGCTTCGGATAGGAGTGATGCTGTCAGTACCGACACACGAAAGCGTCTCAAGGCAAGTTCTCAGAAAACGCGGCAGCTTCGCTGCAGCAGCTCTTCCAGCAGAGACAGCAGCACCGACTCTACTGGCAACAACAGGTCTCGTCGCAAGAGCACCAGCACTTCCAGAAAGGACAGGCAGCAGGTGAACGAGGAGGAGGTTGCTTACATTACGTTTCTGAGCTGCGGCGTTTCCGCAGCCGACACAAAACGCCTTGACGCGAAGCTGCAGGAGCTTTCAGCGTAGGTTTGTTTAAAAAACATTGTCCCTTTTTCCCGCTTCTATCGCAGGCAGGGCCCTCTGCTCTGCATGCGCTTCTCCCTATCTTTCTTTCTCTCTCTGTCTGTCTGTCTTTCTTTCTTTCTCTCTCTCTCTCTCTCTGTGTCTCTGTGTCTATCTCTCTCTCTTCCTCTCTCTCTCTCTCTCTCTCTCTCTCTCTCTCTCTGTCTCTCTCTCCCTCTCTTTCTCTCTCTCTCCCTTCCTTTCTCCTCTCCCCTTCTCTCCTCTTCTCCCCTCTTTTTTCTGTCCTTCACCCCCTCTCTCCTCCCCCTCTCCTCTCCCTCCTCCCCTTCTCATCTCTCTCCTCACCCTTCCCTCATCCACTCTCCATCCTCATCCCTCCTTCTCTTCTCCCACATCTCTCCCTTCCTTCCTACCCCACACTGCAACTTCCCCCTCCTTTTTCCCCCTCTTTCTTTTTT
>NW_020312273.1:0-21681 GCF_002999335.1 Cyclospora cayetanensis | reverse complement strand
GCTGCTGCTGCTGCTGCTGCTGCTGCTGCTGCTGCTGCTGCTGCTGCTGCTGCTGCTGCTGCTGCTGCTGCTGCTGCTGCTGCTGCTGCTGCTGCTGCTGCTGCTGCTGCTGCTGCTGCTGCTGCTGCAAGGCCTCGGCGATTTGCGTGCGACTGCAACGGGGGCCCCTAAAACAGAAGGGGAGCAAGCGGCTGCTGAGAGCCTCCGACTGCGGTAAACTCCGCAGCAGCGTTCCAATAGCGTCGCAAGCATCGCTTGCAGTCGTGCTCCTCGACAAAGAAACTGCTGCTTCCCTTCGACAGCGCTTGCGGGGAGAAGCAGGAATGCCAAGGGAGGCTCCAGCCAAGACCCCCTCTTCCGACAAGCTGCTCTTGCTGCTCTTGTTATTGCCGCTATTGCCGCTATTGCTGCTGTTGCTGCAGCAGTCCATGCGAAGAGCTCTTAAGAAGTCGCTAGGATTTCTCTCGCAGTGCTCCAGAAAAACCGCAAAAGGACGGCCCTCACCCAACATGCGAACGTCTGCGTCTTCCCTGCAGCAGCAGCAGCAACAGCAGCGACCAACAGCAGCGACCAACAGCAGCGACCAATAGAACTTGCGACTGTTTCCAGAGTACAGACACGGCAGCAGGGGTAGAGAGAAACAGCGTGTTTAAGGAAGGGACGCAGCACAACGCGTCTGGCGCAGGAGCCAGCAGAGCAGACGGCAGTGGGGGAAGAGAAAAAAGAGGAGGAGAAGCTGCAGTAGGAGGAGCAGCAGCAGCAGCAGCTCAAAGAAGAAAGGCGACCTCACACGAGGCCAAAGGCTTACGCAAAAAGCTTACGCTCACCTCCCTGCAGCCATAAATTTGAAGCTTTGAGCTCCAAAAAGGCGTTGCAACGGTATTCCAAGGGCCTCCTCTACCGACATGTTTAGCTGAAAGCGACAAACGCAGCGTTTACAGACCCCAGACGGAAGCCTCGACGATTTAGCCGGAAAGCAGCTCTCCCGGAGCACCCACAAACAGGCATGCCTGCTTACCTTTCTTTGCCCATCAACGCACCACTCCGCTTGGCTAAGAGCTCGGCTGAACTTCGTGTAGCGCCCTGAGCCAGCATGCACCAGAAAGCCACGCCGCTAGATCCAGTCCGTGCATGCGCTGGAGGGAACTCTCTCGAGCTGTCTGCATGCCCCCGAGAGGGAGCGGAGGAAAGGGGGGGGGTGAGCGATGCCTGGGTGCTCATGAGCAAAAGCGCAGCCAGTCAAAGACTCTCCCGAGGATCTAAGAGGAAGCGTTGAAGGGCTTTTTCTTACCGGTTACGAGCAAACAGCGCAGCTCGCAGGAGAGGCCCTTGAGCAACCCCAAGCAAGCGCCTCCCCGAGAAGTCGAAGCAGCTGCTGCTGCCTGCGAAGCAGCTCTGTCCTCCTTTTGAGACGGTTCTGCCGCGCCGGGGGGCCCCCATGAAGCGCCGCAGGGGGCCCCCTCATGGACAGCACAACGCACAAAGGCGTGCAAGCCACACGCCTCTGGGGGAGCCCAGTCTGGAAACGACGCGTCTGCCGCTAGCTGCCGATCATGAGGCTGCTGCTTAGCGTGGAAGCTCGCCAGACAAGCTGTGCTGCAGCGCAGGAGTGCCAAGAGAAGCTGAATCTTCACGAATGCATGCAGTGGAATGACGCTGCGCATTGCTGCTGCTGAGTCGGCTGCAGATGCTGCAGCAGATGCATCAGCAAGGGCGAAGGTGCTGGATAGACAGCTGGGCAGGCAAACTGATAGCAGCTGGTGGAAATAGGGACGGGTAAGAGCTGTCCAGAGAGCACTTCCCTCCAGAGTAAGCCGGTAAGGGCTGCCTCCTGCTGCTGCTGCTGCTGCTGCTGCTGCTGCTGCCAAGTCGGCAGGAGGATGGCAGTACTGCTGCAAGAAAGCGTCCGGAGATCCGCCTCTAAGGACTGCAATGAGCAGCACACGCCCAAGGGCGACTGCATGCAGTGGCAGCTCCTTTGAACCCTTGCCATCGGGGGCCCCCCCCAGCAAGTCGCGCAGACACAGGGGGGCCCCCCCCCCAGGCCCTCCGCCGCAGTCAAGCCAGCATAGTCCCTTGCACTCCGCGCAATCAGAATACGACGACCTAGTGCATGCAAAGGTTCCAGGTTCAACAACGCCGTCCACTGCTCTGAGGGTGCTCCGCCTGCTGCTGCTGCTGCACCGACAGAGATTTACTTCTACATCGAAGCAGGAGCTTCCAGCAACACCGCCAGGAAGAAGCTCAGAACCTGCTGAGCTCTCCGCAGACACCTCTACTTCGAGTTTCTGGCCAGGAGGGCCATGCCGGAAGGGAGCACCTTCCCCAAAGAGTTCATAGCGGCGAATGTCTGTACACCCGGTCTGTCGCAGCTTACAGCGCCAGCAGCAAGAAGAAGCCTCCTCTGCTAACACTACCGCTGTTTCATGCGTTTGAGCCGCTGCCATTCCTGACGAGGAGGCTGCATCAGCAGCAGAAGCAGCCTCAGCTCTTGCCGGCGCTGCATGCGTTTCGGACTGCCACGACAACGGCAAGCCGTCTTCGGATCCCCAGAAGTAGCGCCTACGCTTGTGGAGAGGACAGCAGGATAAGAAGGCTCCGGGAAAAGAGGTACTAGCGGGGGATCTTTGGGAACCCTTACTGCGGGAGGAGGGCGTTTCGAGGCACGGGGACAAGTGCAGCGAGGCTTCTCTCGGGATACTGGAAGACGAAGACGGAGCAGCCTGTGAGAATTAGATCCTATAAAGTGCTATAAGCGGGTTGATTATCCGCTTTCCAGGGGGGTTACCAGCGTAGGGGCCCTCGCCATGAAAGCGCTTGGGGCTGGGCTGTCCATACACCGGAGAGTACGACGAATCGCAGCCAGCGCTTGCACGATGACGCTTTGCGGCTGCCTAAGCGACTTGCAGTGTCTGCTTTTTTTTCTCGCTACTCCATTGTTAGTTTCGCGGACAAATTCAAATTCCCAATCCCGAACTTTGAACCTCACGACCAACACAACGAGACACCCGAAGCTGAACTCATGAGCAGCAGCCACAGCAGCAGCCGTTCCGGCGGCGCTCCCTTGGCTCCGTTGTAGAGTCCCCTTATTGGCATTCTTTTCCACGTATTTGACTTCAAAGCGAATTTTGTCGCTGTGGGGGTACTGGCAGCATCAGCGTTGACAGCTCTGCGCGCTGCTGCTGCCTGGGCTGCGTCACAGGCACGTCCTCCGCCTCGCTTGTGCCTCTCAGCGGACGCGCTGAAGCCTCTGAAAAACGGCTCAGGAGACGGAGCAGGTGCAGTAGCGCATCTGCCAACTGCTGGAGAGCCTCTGGCCTCGCTGTTGCTGCGCGTTTGCCTGTCGGGTTGCTTCTGCTTTTTTCCGCCGCGCATTTCCTTTCAGCTGCAGCGACGCCAGCGAAATTTTAACGGCAACATCGCGCTCTTTGATGTCTGCTGATGCTCCCCGCGGAAAGAGGTTCGCGGCTTCGGCGGCTAGTGCTGAAGATCGTGCCGCTTCTGCCAGCAGTGCTGCTCCTGCTACTTGGCCCCCCTCTGACTCCTTGCAGGAAGAGCAGCACTCCTTCCTCGAATGCTGCAGGAGGTGTGCCCCCCTCCACTGCGGGAGGCTGCGACGACCCCCATAGGTGGATTTTTGGAGCTTTTGCAGGTGAATACGGCCTTTTAATTCCTAGCCATTTGTCGGGGATATGCCCGTGCTGCTTCCCCCGTGTTGGTCCTCTTGTTTGGAGCTGCTATGCGTGCCAGGCACTTGAAACGAGGTGCCCCGCCTCCCCACTCTCGCTGCGGAGTGCAGGAGCCGTTCCCCTCGCTGTTGACTCGTGGGGTAGTCGATAAGGCGGACGCAGACGCCTCTTTGTGCCTACAACACCAGCGCGTCAGTGCTGATAGTCTGCGCTTGCACCTTCGCTGTTCGAGATTCTGCCTGCGCAGCGCCTCGGTCGAAGGATTACTACAAGCTCCTAGGCGTCCGCCGGAATGCAAGTTCTCGCGCCATTGACAAGGTGGGCGTGCGGCATGCGTGGAGCTCTCCCGAGCCAATAGGGCTGCTGCATGCAACCTGACGGGCCCCACTGCGCGAGGCTTTGCGTGTTTCCGACGTCAACAAGGCCTGGAATCTTGTCATAATATGGCTGCTCTTTCGCCTTTGCAGGCTTACCGCAAGCTTGCAAAGAAGCTGCACCCCGATGTCAACCCTGGGAAGGAAAAGGAGTTCATGGACGTCGTCAAGGCTCACGAGGTTCGCTTTCGACGCGATTCAGCTTCCCCCTTTTCGCAAGATACAGCGTCGAAGGCTTTGCAACCAACCAAGGGTCTAATGCGTGTTTTGTTACATGTGAACAGGTTCTAAGCGACCCCGAGCAGCGAAAAAAATACGATGCTTTCGGCGAAGAGGGCCTGTCAGGAACGTCGGGGGCAACACCTGGCGGCTCCTTCCCATTCAACGAATTCGTGTGAGACACCTACATACATATACATATACATATATATATATATACTTACACATGTACATAGATATATTTACATAGATATATTGTATACATTTACATAGATATATATATATATATATTTACATATATATATATATATATATTTACATATATATATATATTTACATAGATGTTGTATAGTTCCATATACATATAGATATATATATATATATATATATTTACATACATATATATATTTACATGTATATATATTTACATGTGTTTATATATATATATATCCCAAATGGACGCGTTCTTGAATTGAGAAGCGTTTTCCTCCTACAGCAGCCTACTGAAGGGT
Source organism: Cyclospora cayetanensis (assembly GCF_002999335.1). NCBI lineage: Eukaryota > Apicomplexa > Conoidasida > Eucoccidiorida > Eimeriidae > Cyclospora > Cyclospora cayetanensis. Next base: position 16,887 of record NW_020312273.1, on the reverse strand, counting down.
TGCGACTTGAGGGTAATGAGTGTCTGTTTGAAGTGCCTCTGTAGGAACGGAGATGCAGCTACATACGTTGGTTCTACGGGTGCCAAGTGTCTTGTCCTCCCTAAAATAGTTCAATTTCTGGTGGACGTTGATTTTGGCATGAGGAAAGAAGAAGGGAGGGGTCTGGGGGGGGCTTGCTTCGTGTCGCGTGTTTTTTTGGGTATGTGTGTGTGGTTCCCGATCTTCTCGATTCCCAGAATGGTGTGCTGTAGGATGTGGGGGGGTTTTGCGATTCAGAAATTTGTTTGGTGCTGGCTTTGGAGGAGGCGGGGGGGGGGGGCAACGCCGCTCGGGCAGAGGCGAGCAGCAGCGAACGAAATTCAAATTCAGTGGCGAAATGCCAGAGTATTTGCGTAACTTTGGCTTCCAGGATTTCCAGCCTCCGCAGCAGCAAAAGAAGGAGCAAGATTTGGATTCAAATCTCTATGATGATGCGCCTTTGGTGAAAGAGCTGAATCCGCAAAACTATGAGCGTTTCATTGGCGAAAGAGACCATCTGCTCCTTGTGGAGATCTACAACCCCCACTGCGAGCCGTGCAGAGCTTTCAAGATGGAGTACTTGACCGCGGCGCAGAAGCTTGAGGGCGTTATTCCGGTAAGGCTGCGACTTCGAGAGGGAGGAGAGACACCTGTAGCGAGGCTTTGACAGCATGCAGAAAGACACGTGAGACAGACGAGGGCGTCGAAACGTGATGCTGGTTGCGTGCAAACAACCGCCTTTGGCCATTTGACACAGTCGCTCCTCAACTTCAAGCTTTTCTCTCTTCTTGTTGGAGCTCTACAAGCTCTAGGGACCTGGCAGTCCCTTGTTCTATATGTATACATGCATATATGTGCATATATGTATACATGTATATATGTGCATATATGTATACATGTATATATATGCATATATGTATACATGTATATATATGCGTATATGTGTGTACACATATATGCATACATACATACATATATACATATGTGTATATGTATGAATTGTTGTACGTATAATATATATATACATATCTATACATGTACATGCATGTATATATATATATTTATTTGTATGTTTGCAGTTTGCGGCGATAAATTGCCGAAATCACAAGCAGCTACCCCTCTGTCGCAAGGGCAAGCGATACCCGTCCATCTTCTTCTTCGAAGCAGATAAATCCGCGGAGCCTATGCTGTATACAGGGAAGAAGTGCGTTGGATTTTCTTTTTTTTGAATTTGAGGTGTCTCCTGGGACGCCCTTTGTCTTTCAAGAGGAGCCTTTTGCAAGATGCAGGGCAGGCGGGAGGGTGTGTGTTTGTGTTTGCAAGATTTTCGCGGCTAGCTGGTCCTGATATCGCCTCTCCATGAGGGCGCATCCTATGTGTGCGACACAGGAAGTTTGAAGCGATTCTGAATTTTATCGGCGAGCGAGTGGCTACGCACCACACAGCCCTTACGCTGGAAAACATGGAGGACTGGCTTACTCGCAACCCCACGAAAACAAAGGTAGGGGGTTGTTTTTTGCGGGTATGAAAAAGGAGGGTTTGAGACGATTTTCTTGCTTCATGGCGTCGTCCGGCGAAACACGCATGCATTGGCAAAGCGTGGGGGTGCTTGTGCTTGCTTCAGGTCGTTTTGTTCTCGCGAAAGAAGCCTGCTCCTCCGGAGTGGTATTTGGGAGGCTTTCTTTTCAAGCAGAAGCTGGATATTGGAATCGTGTATCCCTCGGAGAAAGACTTGATTGCGACTTATTTCACGGAACCTACAGCCATGAACGGGGGGCACTCAGTGACGTATCTGGACGTTCCCAGTCTCGTTGCGCTCACAGACATTGATACACTTCAAGGGGATTGGAGGAAAGTTCGCAGTCTCGAAGCGCAGCAGTTTATCTCGTTGTTAGCCTCGGTGTCGAACCACGTAAGGCACGAAGCAGTCTGCTGCTCTGTCTGCGCCTCGCTTCGTTCCCCTCTCTTTGTTTTCCTTGGGGGCTTTGTCGCTCCTTTTGTTTGTTGTCGTCTTCGGGGGGATGCTAGTGACCACTGGCTCCTCAAAGTCTGCACTCTACAGATAGATTTGAGACGGATGAAGCGACTGCTGCAACTGCACCGCTCTAGACTGCCTCGAAGAAGCGCTGCTGGCCTTTCCTTGCGGTGGATGTAGCAGCAAACACCCCACCCCCCTGCATAGGCAGCAGCTGCTGCCTTGCCGTCCTCTGGTGTATGGACACAGGGCGCAGCTTGCGTAGCTGCTTTCGCCGAGTGCTGCATGCGCGTTTTTTACATGCGCTTGTGTATATATATATGCACATGTATGTGTGTATGCATTCACACACGCATACATACATAGACATAAATATCGCCCAGACCTGCATGCACGCCTACATATTCACCCCTCCTTGCCTCCATACATATGCATGCACATATCGCGTGCTGCCTGCATTTGTGTGTCTGCCCGTGTGGCTGACCTCTGCAAGTTTCTCAATGCGTAACCCTGTGGATCTGTCTACGTGTGTCTGAATGCCCTCGAGATACAGCTAGATCTTTAGACATCGAGGCTTATTCCACAGGTGTATGACTATTATTAAAAGCCGTGCATGCCGCCGTGTGTATCCTTGTGAGCATTGGTTTTTTCCCTACTGCTCTTTCTCTCATCTGTTTTCTTCTCCGCTTGCTGCAGGCACTTTTACCGCGTGTAACTCCGCTGCATGCTCTGACTTCTCGCCGAATGCGAGCAGGAGAATGCATGCCTCAGGATACCCAAGTAAGCTTGGTTGGAAGTGCAGATAGGCGTTTGGCTAGTGATGCATCTCTTGTGTCTACCCAGCATGCGCGTATGGCAAGGGAGGTCCTCAAGACACAGGTGTGGGGTTTTTGGTAGAGGATCTTTGTGCCTTTCTGCCTGCATGTGAGCAAGCGAGCATCGTGCCTGCCCGTGCTGTGCTGTGCTGCCTTTTTTTTGTGAGTGCTGTGCGCCTTTTGACCTTGAAAAGAAACAGCGCATCGACAGACGCGCTCTGTGCATGCATGCATGCGTTTGTTGTTCGTTTGTTTTTCCCCTATCTTTCTCGCTTTGCACGGTTGGCAGCCTGCGGGGTGTGAGGTGCTCGCCATTCGCAGTTTTGTTTCATTCTGCTGCTGCCCTCAAAGACAGCGGCGTGGGGTGCAGCTCGCGAGTCGTACAGTGCCCTTAAGGAGCTTGCCGAAAAGTACAAGACAGATCCCGTCAAGCTGGTGTACATAACTGCCGACAAACAGGTGTCTATTACATATATATATATATATATATATATATATATATATATATATATATATATATATATATATATATATATATGCCCTGAAACCGATCCTCTCGAAAAAGCACAGATCGGCCTCCCTTGTGTGCCAGTCTCGTCGACGAGCCATGCTGTCTGTACAGCCCTCTCTGCTGTCGCCGCTAGACTCCTGCCTAGCTGCCGCGCATTGTGTATTTTCTCTTGCATGCATGCACATATTTGTGTTCAGCCCGAGTTTGCGGCGGCCTTTGGGTTCGCTCCCGGCAGCAAAGCCGAGCTTCTCGTTGCCTACAGGCCAAAGAGGCAGCGCTATCTGGTCAGTCTTGCGGTGTCTGTACACCACGCGCGTTCTGTGGAAGCGTCGATGAGGAACTTTTGTCGCGTCGCTTTTGAAACTGGCGCAGTCGTCGAGTCGCTGCCTCGTGTTTTTAGGGACGCGATTCTGTGGATGCCTCCTGCTGCCTCTGTCTCCGCGTCTCCATACGGTTGGGGGGATCATTGCCAGCAGTGCATGTGTGCACTGCCGTGTTTCTGCTGCCAACATGCAGGCGCTTCCTCCGCCCTTGACGAAGACGGCGATAGAGCAGTTCGTTGACAGAGTTATTGGGGGACTGCAGCTTCCAGAGAAGCTCCGGAAGCCTCCGATGCTGAGCGGAATGGGCAGCCATCCTTCAGATCACGACGAGCTGTAACTACCACTTCGGAGGGGAAAAGAATGGTTTACAACATACGGGGCCAAAAGGGTGCATTTTTTCCAATGAACATCTTCTCTCCTGCTTGCAGACAGCATTGGCTGCTGCGGCCGGACTCTATACCTACAGAACAACTCCCTTGTCGCTTAACACGCGTTTGGTCTCTTTCCAGTGTATATACACCGTAGACCGCGCCAACGGCGCACAGAACAGTGCGAGCAGCGCCCTATTTCGCCACCATTTACCAGTGGAGAGAGAGCGAGAGACAGAGAGAGACAAAGAGACAGAGAGAGAGAAACAGACAGAGAGAGAGAAACAGACAGGGAGAGAGACAGGGAGAGAGACACGAGAGCTAAAAGGCGGCGAGAGATAAAAAGAGGCCCTAGAGTTGGAGCGAAATTGAGGCTCTAGGGGCAGTTGGAAAAGAGGGCTAGACCCCTTGGCTGATGATTGCTTTTTCTAATGGCTGCCTTAGTTTCCCATCAAGCTAACCTGCATCCCTTCCGCCTCGACCGCAGCCAAGAAGCACGACTAGCGATAAGAAGGCCGGAGGGATATGCTGCCGTTCAGAAAGACTACAGGCGCCTCGTTCTGGCGCAGCAAAACACGAATGCGAGAGGCCTTTCTTGTAAGGCACTCTCTGGCAGTCGCTTGTACGAGCATGGTATCGCCGTTTACAGGATATCCCCCCCTGAAGCTCCTACTTAGGCAGCTAGTCGGGGAGGGCAAAGAGGCAGCGGAGAGCTTGGCAGAGAGCCAGAGAGCATGCGGTGAGCGGCCGTCCACGGGGGCCCTCTCAAGTGCTACCATGTAGAAGAGACGCAAGTCAGCATCTGCTTGCTCGCCAAGACGCCTTCCGCCTTCACTGTGCGTGACAACTCCGTGGCTTTGGCTACTGGCAAAAAGGCGAGGAGCTGCCAGTCTTTAGCGTGCCCGCGCTAGCTGTCGAGCGGCGTGGTGGCTGCAAGCCAGAGGTGGTGGCTCTGAGCGATCACTAGTGCGAGGGGGGAAAACGGCTTGAGTATTGCTCTTCAGAGCAGCCAGGTAGCAGCTAGCTGCACTGCCCTAGGAGCAGCGGCACAAAGGAGATCTCTAGATTTCTAGCGACATTCCCTGGCGACTCTCGAGGTATAATCGTAAACTCTAGAGCTTTTAGGCTGCATCTGGACGACGCACATGCTCCACATGGACTTGGCAATATCGGGGGATATTGGAGAGGCACTGGAAAAATTTCGATTTTTCGAGGTTAGTCGGTAGCCATGCGTTGCTTTGCCTCAGCATACGTCGCCTTCCGCCTTAACCGCAGTATTGAGGCCCTCCGCCGTCGTACTCTTAGCACTGGAGGAGGTGTCTCCCCGTTTATGTTTTCCAGGTGGCTTAAAATCCTCGTGCCCCTCCTCTAAATGCCTAAGCACGAAACAGCGCTTCTTTGAGAGCTCTTTCGAGGCGGCTCACAGGGCGCATTTGGAGGCAGCAAGGAAGGGGGGATGCCAGTCAAGTTCCTTTCGCTCGCCTTGCTGTCAAGTGAGAGCGCTGCTGCCCCTCTGCAAGCCTAGAAGGCTCAGCCCCCCTCTTTGTTGAGCAGCTTTCACCAAGAAGAGAGAGGGGGCATTTTTAAGCGAGATGTGCAGTAGGAAGGGGCAAAGGTGGTATGGTATTTGCAGCATAGGGCCTCTCTGGTCGCCCTTCCTCGCGCAAAGGATCTCCTTCCTTGTCTAGACGAACAAGGGAGCCTGAGTTTCGTGCAGAATTAGCACTTCGAAATTAAGGCGCAAGTGGGATTTCTTAACCTGTGCATCTCTCTCGCGCAAGCCGCCGTCTCGAGAGACAGGAGCGACTCGTATGCCCATAATCTGCGAGCCGTCTAAAGACTGTGCTCGCTCGCCGCCTGCAGAGCTTGTCGTGTTGGTTTCTCGTTCGTCCCTCCGAAAGATGTTTTGCGGCGTGGAGAGCCGGCTCTAAGGCTCGCGGCGGCTTAGATTCAAGGAGATGCGCATCCACGATTAGACGCGTTTCGGTTCAAAAAAGAAATGCAAGGGACAAATAGTACAAGGAGGGCGAGCCAACTAATTTGCGCGTAGGTCTCGTCGGGTGTGCCGTGCGACGGCAGCCTTCCAGACCGCATCTTGTCCTCTCTCTTTTTGATTCGATTTTCCTTGTCATTTCAAGGCTTAGAACGCAAATTGTGAGGCTTTAGAGTTTGTGGTATTATGGAAGAATCTCGCAGGGGCGTCTGAGAAGGTGAGCATCGCTCCCCTCTCTGCTGTATATGACCGGTGGTCAGTGTGTGACGGGGTCAAGTTTTGAAAGAAGGTGCAGGCTGCTGCTGCCACTGCTGCTGCTGCTGCTGGTTCTGCAAATCTGAGCTCCAGAACACGGATTGGAGGCTAAAAAATCATTTCCAATGTAGACTGGCCCCGGAAAAGTGGAGACTTGCCCCGACTTTCTGCCTGCTTGCCGCGGCGGAAGCAGTCGAGTAGAACCAGCAGCAACGACTAGAGCGGCAGCGGCCACAGCCACACTCTTCAGGAAGACCTTTTCAACGCCATCTGCACACATTTATTCCCCTCAGAGGCATTTCAGTGCGAGCTCCGCGTTTTCCCCTGCACAAGCCGTGTAGTCAGCAACCAGCCGTCATCAGACGCACTGCCCTGGAAGCAGCAACGTACACCGGAGAAGAGCAGGGACTAAGCAAGTGCCTCGTTTTAGGAGCTGTCTCACGATGATGCAAGACCCCTTAGACCGCTTCGATTTGGCCCGTCTGTATCCCAATACCTTTTCATTTGCGGCGGGAGATCCACCGCAGAGGGGAGGGAGTCGAGCGGCTTTCGACGCGCTGTGCTTCGAAAGAAAGACTTTGTTGCTGCCTCCCCCGTATACCTTTACCTTGTCAAGGGCCCCCACTTCTACTCGCCTGTCGAACACGTACAGAGAAACCTTTGACTTCGCGAACCAGGAGGGAGATGCTTCGGAAGAGGGGGACGAGGACACATGCCAGCCACTCAGCAGACGAATCGAGTAAGAGAGGATGCAACAGACAGACAGACAAAATCACAGATAGACAGCGAGATGAAGACAGGGGGCCCGAAGAGGGTGGGAGTATGCAAGCCGTAGTATAGTAGCCGCCATCAACAATCACATATACATACATATATATATACATGTATCACAAGCAGGAGAGAACGTAGAGTTATTTGCAGCACAAATGGAAAGAGAGAGCCCTTCTTAGACTAGGTTGACCTTTTCTTTCCGTATTTTCATATTTTGAAGAGGTTTTTTCTTGATGATATAAAAAGAGGCCAGTGAGGTTTTCTTGCGAGATGATGTATGGCCGCCAGAGGCAGTCCCCTTTCTCTCCCCCACGCTGTGCCTGTTTCTCCCCCCGTCTTTCCCCGCAAAGCCATTTTTTTCAAACGGCGACTACGCATGCAGCAGCAGGCTCTCCACGAAGCATTTCTCCCTGTGTGTGTGTGAGGCGTGTCGTCGCAGCCCAACCTCTGCCCTCTTCCACAGCATCCCCACAGTTCCCCAACCGCGAAGCGTCCTCAAGAAGTCTTGCTCGGTAGAGCCTCACACAAGGTCCCAAAGAAGCGCTTCCTGCCTCGGCGTAAATGCTCGAGGAGACAAGGGCAGTAGAAGTCGATTGCCACGTGTCAACCCCCCCTACCGCACAGACGACCCCCCGCAGCAGGGGGAGGCAGAGGAGGATGAGGAGCCTCTGGCGAAAAGCTCGAACTTTGATGTCGCTCTGAAGTGTCTCTCGAGAAAGGAGGAAGAAAATTGCTTCGGAATACCCCTGGGGAAGCCTTGGCGAGTTCGCATTACCGAGCCATGCAGCCACGCGGCGTTGCAGCCTCCCCGAGAGACAGGGGGCCCCTCCCTCCCCCTGCAGGGGGAGGGAGGGGCCCTTCCCGCCCGATCTGTCGCTGCAATTGCTCCTCCCTGCCGGCAAGAATCTGCGCCGCTGAAGACCGTCGGAAGGCGTAATCTCGCCACCTCCTTCGTGTGCAGAGCTCACAAAGGACGCCATCTGCATCTCGTGGATGTCAACACCCCCTTTGAGGTGAAGCGGTTTGGCGACGGCACGCTGGCGAGGGGTTTTCCTGCTCCCTCCCGGAGAGGAGCCGCTGCTGCAAGGGGCCTGGCGTTCGAAGAAAAAGACTGCGACGGTAGGGGGCAGCACCTCCCCAACTGCGGCGATGCTGTCTCGAGGCTGAGGCGATGCGGCTTCAACGAGGCTGAGCTCCCCACACCTGCCGAAGTAGGGGCGATCCCCGAGCGCAGTCGAGTGCCTTTCTACTGGGGGTCTGCCCAAGGCTTTTATCCTACTGAGGAGGAAGCTTTCGAGAGGCAGCTTGGCGGAGTTGCTGCTGAGAAGGCGCAGTTTCAGTCGCCAACGGATGCAGTAGCGAATCCAAAACGGAGGGCTGCGGAGCTGGGATTGCACCTTAAATACTTCTTGAGAAACTACAGTGATCCGCAGCTCCTCGCGGGGGGAGGTGCCTGATTCTGCCGGCTGGGGGCTTGGCTTGTTGTTTCTCCCCCTAAAATTCGTGAAGGAAAATCCCTCCAAATGACGCTGTCGTGGTAGCAACACCCCAAAGAATGGTCCGTCGCATGGACGCCTTTTTGCCCCGCGTGTGGGGTGTGTTAGGCAGTCCGCAAATTTGGCCTCTCGAAGTGTATAGACACTGCAAGCCATGTCAGAAGAACAGGCCGTTTTACCCATGGTCTCGGTTGGGCCGGAGGAGGCCTCTCGAGGCTTCCCCAACAACCCCAACCGCTTCCCAGGCACCTGCTGCTGCACGCACGAGGGAAACAAACGGAGAGGTTTGCGCTGTAGACGAGTCTCGATACTCCAAGAGGCGCTTCTGCCGCTGTGACTACTTCATAAGCAGTAGTGGTAGGATTCCTAGAGACACGTCTCCTTCTGGCAGCAGCCGTTCGCTCGCTGCTGCTGCTGAAAGCGAGGATTTTCGCTCAACATTCCCCCGCAGGGTTCCCAGGAGGGAGAGGGACTGCAGGGGCACCCAGGGATAAGATACTGTAGGTGGTGTGTGTCGAAGGTTGAATTGGAAAGGCTACACTGGTGCCTCTCGGAATGGGCTTACGAGATACGCACAGAAATTCAGCTGCACTTGCGCTGCTGCCGCCCCACTGCAAAGAATTATAGAGGCTTGCACGGGTAGGGTGGAGTGCGTGCCGCTGTATGGCATGCTGTCTCGACGCCGTGCTGCTGCTGCAAGGGGATTTTTAGGCAGCTTTCTGGCTGTAGCAGCTAACAAGGCCTAGTTGGCGGTGCATGTGAGGAAGGAGAGGGTAAAGGCGGGTGTTGCTGGCTTTTTAGCGAGCGCACACGGCATTCCCACATAAAAGGGGGGCTCTGGCACTGCGAAACGCTACTGCTTGTTGCAGCTGCTGCCCTCTCTCATTAGTGCAAGATGCGGGCACAGGGTAACCCTTGCGACGCTGAAGGCTGTCGGCTGTCCACCTATTCGTGGAGAACTCCAGAAGCGTTCAGCTCAGAGAGGGCGGCTGCAGCGCTGCGCACGAAGGAGAGTGGTTCCTGGGAAGAATCACGAGGCTCTTTCCCCTTGTTCAAAGGGCTAGAGGCCTGTGTGTGTGTCGGTACACCCCGCGCCTCCCTGATCGTTGATACAAACGCATGGCCCTCGTCGCTTGAAGCTGCCCCCATGATCGCCCGCCAACAGCTACAACTTGGAGAAGGGCGATTCCTGAAGAGCTGGTCGGCTCCTAGTGCAGGATTGTTTTGGCGGCTTTTCTGTAGACTTGGTGGAAACACAGGAGCACTGGAACGCGCACTTGAACTGCTCTCGTGGCACTGGTACAGCCACAGCCAGCCCCCATGCGCGCTGTTTTAAGGGGCTAAATCCAGCGTAGGAGGTGCCTTCCGTGCATCCCGTGTCTGTATATACACGGCCTCCGTGATAGGATTTCCGTAAAAAGGGTTCTAAAGAAAGACGTCGGCCTCTCCCTTCTCGCCCCCGAGAAGCTGCCGCAGCTCATAGCTTCCAGCTTCATGAGGTTCTGGGTGCTAGAGAGAGACGAGGGGGGGTGTCTGAACGCCTAAAACATAGGGTGCAGCTGTTGTTACACCCTAGAGGATCACTGGCTGGCAGGCTGCCAAACAGCATCTGCGTTGCCTGTCTAAGAGCTCAGCCAAGGACCACAGACCTGTTAGTTCAAGTTCACGGGCAAGAGGGGCCCCCCACCCCCCTCCTGTAGCGAGCACTCTATTCCACAACACCTATCATGGAACTGCCACCTAGGACAGGATCGGCTTGTTGGTTTGTCTGTATTTCGCAACTCTTGTGCATTATACGGGGCCGCTAGCGCAGTAGAGCACGGCACAAGGGTGCAGCAGCCGGCGCTAGAATCCGTGTGCGCAGGTAGCTGGGGATGCTTGGAGTGTGCAGCTAAGGAGGTTCTAGTGGTCCTTTCTCCATATGTCGGAGATTCTGAGGCGCGCGCAATCAAGGGATGAAGAGGGCAGGTTAGTATGTGGAAGTAATGGCTCAAAAGCCCTTTCTGTCAACTGTTGAAAACTCCAGATTCAAATGTCGCCTCCCTAGGAACACTTTGTAGAAGCCCGGCACCCACAGTTTCACACATTACCTTACATGCACGGCCTTTCTGGTTGCTGAGTCGAGACGCTTCCTTAGCGGAAGGGGTGCTAGCATCCCCCGCTTTCGCTCAGCGGGGAAAGCTTAGTGCAGACGCCGGTGGTTGGGGGCAGATTGGAGAGAGAGACGGCTTCTTTTCTCAAGATAATATTTCGATGCTGAACAAATGAGCTGGAGCGGAACGTATCAGCTACACAGAAGAATGGCCATCGAGCGCTAGAGGAAGAGGAAGGGGAGCAGCTGCATATGTGTTCTGGGCTGGGCTCCTATACGTGACGAGAGAGGGAGGGAGAGAACGCGCGATTCTTGCAGCTAAGGACGCCCCTCACGACTCCGCTTGCCCCCTTTAGACGGGATATGGGGATTGCCTAGTGGAGACTAGTGCCTATTCCGCAGACAGCGGCAGCGGTTTTCGCAATTTGCGTTTGTGCATGGACGTATGTGTTCATGCGTATGTGTGTGTGTGTGCATACAACTCGGCACGCGGCCAAGGCAACATCGCGATCGCTGCGCGCTCAAGAGGCAAATATGCGTGGGGTACTGCCAAAATAAACTTTGAGAAGAAGGATTTCACCCAATTTATGCGGAGATCCAGCCGCAGAATGGGAGATGCCACCCAGCGCTCATCTCGAAACACCCTGTGACTGCGCGCAATCGCTCCGAGTCCTCTCGGTCTGCGTAGGGGCTGCACACGCAGTCAGCGGCTTTTTTCAAGCGGCTTGGGGTGGATTAAAGGTTTCGAGCAGTTTAAAACTAGAAGAGCAAGCCAAATGACGGGAGGGAGAGCCAGGCAGGGTTGCAGCAACGTATGAACAGCGTACAGCAGCAGCAGCGAACTGCCAGCCGGCCGCTGGGAGGCTGCAGCACCAGGGCAGGAGGAAGACTGTGTCTATTCCTTCATGAATACGATTCTTAGCAGCGATCGTGTGTTGCTGCGAGCTTCTTAATCAAGAGAAGACGCCGCTGAACACCGCTCCTCTCCCCCGACAGCCGCATAACAAATTCCCCGTGGCAGGAGAGAGCGGGAGATCGCAGGCAGTCTGGCCCCCTTGCACATACGACAACGCGCCTTCTGTGGCTTTCTCCTTTGCCGCCTTTCGCGACTCCACCTCCTCCCGAAAGCTCTCGAGAGCCCGTGTCAGGCACTGGGGTGTAGCAGGCGTCTGCTCGAGCAGACACGCTCCACGAGCAGCAAAAGCAGCCACCAGAACGACGCGCGCTCACCCCTCCCTCCCTGCATCCTCAGAGGCAGAGCTGTGCCCTCCTACTGGAGATATCGAGCCTAGCAGCCTCCCCTTCCCGCCAGAACGCCTCCATCGCATCTGAGAAAGGGGGTACATGGAGCCGTCGGCGACTGTTCACAGGGGGCCCCCCCCAGAGGGGCCCTCGCCGCCTCCTCCCCTCGACTTGGAGTGCGAGTATCTGTTGGTTCCGCAGCTGCATTTTCCCGGGTTTGTGGCGCCGTTTATTCTTGGGGAGACAGCCGAGCAGCACGTTCGATTGCTGGAATTTCTGAAGGATCCCGAGGCTTTGCGAGCTGACACTGGCTGCCTCGTCTTCGCCTTGCAGCTGGCGCGAACGCTCGAGAGCACGGCAGCCATCGAGGCGCTCTCCATTCAAGACCACTTGGCGATCCTTGTAGGCTGGAAACGCGTCCTTATGGGCTCTTGGGAAGAGACTGACGAGGATTGCGACGAGGAGAAGGCAGCCTTTGGAGGAATTAGCGCTTCTCTTGCCGCCCGCCTCTGTGAGACTTTCGCCTCGGCGCTCGACGTGTTCAACACACGCTTTGTTTCGCCGTACTATTTGAAACCCTCCTGCCGCTCCTCCTTCCTGCAGCTGCACAAAGCATGCTCCGGCAGCACGAGCAGCAGCTGCGCTGCGACTGCTGCGGCGGCAGCAGCCTCCGCCTTCGCGGCGACCTCTGCAGCGTCTCCGGGGGAGTCGTCCTTTGCCGCAGATCCAGATCCAGCAGATCCAGCAGCAGCAGCAGCAGACTTTGGCAGAAGCGGGAGTGGCAGTAGCGGTTTGCTGCTGCTGCGAGCAGGAGGGGCGGGGAAGCCTTGTCTGAGGCACGAAGATGCGGTACTTCTGCTGCAGCGACTGCGCGAGGGGCTTTGGCAGTGGCTTCTGTTGAGGCTTTTGGAGCGATATAATCGAGGCTTCCGAGCCACGGTAGGCACAGGATCAGCGAAGAGGAGAACGCTGGTAGCGGCGCTCGTGCGACTCGCCGATGCAGCGCGCTTCCTGTGCGAGGACGAGCAGCAGACCTCTCTTGCAGCAGCCGCTGCTGCAGCGCGAGCAGCGCCGCTGGCAGGAGGCGAGTCTCCCTCTCCTCCCCTCCCCGAAGCTCTCCTGTGGCGCGGGGAGGAGGAGCGGATCGATCTCTCGAGTCTCCCCGCTGCCCTGTGCTCGCTCATGGGGGCGCTTGACAGTCGGAAGACTTCCGTCTCGCTGCGAGCGCGCCTGCTGCTGCTCTTCGCCTCTGGATCCGCCTGTCACTGGCTAGTCAGAGAAGGGCTTCTGTTTCGCTGGTGGCGCTGTCTGGAGGGCGCCTCGCAGACAGCGTGGGATACAGTCTTCCTGAGTCTCCTTAGGAGGGGTTGCAAGTATGGGTGGGGAGTTGGAAGACCCCTCTGCTGTCTCCTTAGGCCTCTTTTGCCCTTCCTTCTGCAAGTCGCTTCGCGGCTCTTCGTCGTCAACGGAAAAAACACTGCAGCCGCGCAGCAGCTCAGAGGATCTGCAGGATCCATTCCAGGAGAGCTGTCTCCTCTGCTGCACAAACGGCTCGAAGCACCCAGGATCCTCGCCAAAGTCGTTGCCCTCCTCCTGGAGCCTCGCGACAGAAGCAGCCTTCCCGCGAGGCTTCCTGCTGCTGCTGCTGCTAGCGGTGGCAGTTCATCGCAGTCGCCTGAGGTCGTTGCTGCAGCCAAGGCAGCGTCTGCCGCTGCAGCGCGAATCGAGCCGAACCCAGCTCTAGAGACTGTGGAGACAGCAGCCACTGTGGAGACAGCAGCCACTGCAGAGACAGCAGCCACTGCAGAGACAGCCCCCTCCCGTTCAGAGGAACAAACGTCGCCGCGCATCCTTACAGCTTTCGAGCTGCTCGAAGTGTTAGTCAAAACTGTCGGACCGTGGGTACACCCCCAGACAGAAGCGCACAGAGGCTCGGGAAACATCGGAAGCTTTCTCACAGGCTTCGTCTCTGCGTATCTTCGAAGGGTGCAGCGGGAGAGACTCGGCGATGCCATCACAAGCGCTGGATGCGGCAGGCATCTCCGCGGCTGCTGTCTACTGCAGCAACAGGAGCAACAGCAGCAACAGCAGCAACAGCAGCAACAGCAGCAACGGCAGCAACAGGAGCGACAGCAGCAACAGCAGCAACAGCAGCAAATTTGGTGTTGCTGCAATGCGGGATTTGGAGAGACACGCAGCAACAGACTCACGCGAGAGGATGATGCAAAGATTGTAGAACTCTTCTTGCCCGTAGTATTGGAGGTAAGTCTTTCTTTTGACGCCTATAGTCTGTCGGTGGCTTGTTTGCGCTATACATATATACATATGTACATACGTATATACATATATACATATGTACATCTATGTGCATGTCTGTGTATGTGCATGTGGCGCTGTGTTAGGGGTTGTTCAACAAGAATCCTCAAGCGGCTGCAGGCTTTGAAGACGGATTGCGATGTTTGCTGCACTTAGCTCCCGAGCTTTGTGTGGAAAGGTTCATTGAGCGGATTGTACAGACGCTTGAGGCTGTCACAGACGCAAATCAGACAGTGGTGATCGAGATGCTTACACGAGCAGCGCATGCAATCGTTCGGGTATGTCGTTGCGGTGTGAGGGTGTGGCTTTTGTTTTTTGCTTCGGCTGCAAATAGTGCAAGCTGCTCGCAAGAAGCGGCAGAGAGGCAGGCAGAGAAAGAGGCTGCCTCTTCTTTGCCTGCCTGCCTGCCTGTGCAGTTTTTCAGCAGCTGCGTGATCAGACGTGTTTTTGGTGTGTGGTGGGTAGACGAATAGGTCGTTTATTTCTTGCCACGTGAATTCGCAGCAGTTAGAAAGCTGTGCGCATAGTATTCAAGGTTTTAACTTGATTCGCTTGCCCTTGGCTTCATTAGAATCTCGTGCTTTCTCTGTGTATATACATCCACATCTACATACATACATACACAAGTATATTTGTATCTCTCTGTCCCTGTGTATGTGTCTTTATTCTGCATCTATATATATATATATATGTATATATATTTATATATGTATATGTGCGTGCTGCATATACATATAATATATATATTTATTTATATACATACACAAGTATATCTGTATCTCTCTGTCCTTGTGTATGTGTCCTTATTCTACATCTATATATATATGTATATATGTATATATTTATATATGTATATGTGCGTGCTGCATATACATATAATATATATATTTATTTATATACACACAAGTATATTTGTATGTCTCTGTCCTTGTGTATGTGTCCTTATTCTACATCTATATATATATGTATATATGTATATATATGTGCTATATATGTATATGTGCGTGCTGCATATACGTATAATATATATAATATATATTTTATGTATGCGTATATGCAATATGTGCCTTGCTGTCTCTCTCTGTGCCTTCTTCTCAGTTTGCGCCGTCGATGCTTCCTTCGCTCTTAGAGATTACGCTACAGGGAATTGATCCTGCAGATCCTTTGAAGACTTTTGTGACACTATCTTTCCATTCTGTAGTCTTCAGTTATATTCCTCTGATTGATTGCAGCAGCGTTCCTTCAGCCTTATCCGACACGCAACTTCAAACAGTAGGAGGCTGCTCCTGCTGCTGCTGTCTCTTCTGCGGAAGCCTCTTCTCCGCGGCTGCTCCTGTTGCTCCTGCTGCTGCTGTCTTTCCTGCAGAAGCCTCTGCTGCTGCTGCTGCTCTGCATCTGCTTCCGCTGACTCTTCTGCAGCAGCGTTTCCATCCTCCATGAGCTATTGCCGCCCCCCTTTTGTGCCGGCTACTTCTCAGCGTATTTTCGTTTTGGCTGTTTGTGCGTCACATCGTCTTGTGCGCAGTTTTTGCAGAAACCAGACGCATCCCTGCCAGACGGAGTTCTCCAGGAAACAACCCCCCACAGCAGCAGCAAATCACCACCTCCCCCCCCCAACCCTTGCAACACTTTGCTCCCTGCAGCAGCTGCTGCACTGGGAGGCTCTCGGGTGGTGGCTAGTGTTGCTGCTACCGATGTTTCGGAAGAGGGCACAGCCTCCGAGAATATCCCTGGCAAATCGCTACTGCACGACAAGCACAGGAAAACACGAGTGCCTTCCACGCCGAACTCTTCGCTACCATGGGATTTTCGCATGCTTCGTGATATGACGTTTGCGAGAGAAATCATCGAACAGCGAAGCTCCGCCTCCTCGCTTCTTCCAGAGTGGAGCCTCGGATGGCTTCGGAAAATCCTTAGCCTTGTGCAAGTTGCCTCAAAACCAGATGTAAGGCAGAGCGAAAAACTGGAGTGGGGTGATAAGGGGGGTGGGGTGGTTAGTGGGGAGAGAAGGGCAGGGAAGGGTTGTAAGAACAAGGAAAAAAACCACGTCAACACGTGGGCAACTTCCTGCCAAAGAATGGCTGAAAGGAGGGGGTGCTGCTTGCTTTATCCACCTGTTGCCTGTCTCTAGTGGTATGCTTTTTCTATTTCTCGCTTTATGTCTGTCTCCCTCTTTCTGTCTCTGTGTCTATTTCTCGCTTTCTGTCTGTCTCCCTCTCTCTGTCTCTGTGTCTATTTCTCGCTTTCTTTCTGTCTCTCTCTCTTTCTGTCTCTGTGTCTATTTCTCGCTTTCTTTCTGTCTCCCTCTCTCTGTCTCTGTGTCTATTTCTCGCTTTCTTTCTGTCTCTCTCTTCCTGTCTCTGTGTCTATTTCTCGCTTTCTTTCTGTCTCCCTCTTTCTGTCTCTTTGTCTATTTCTCGCTTTCTGTCTGTCTCTTTCTCTTACTCTCTCTCACTCTCTTACTCTCTCTCTCTCTCTCTCTCACTCTCTTGCTCTCTTTCTCTCTCTCTCTCACTCTCACTCTCTTACTCTCTCTCTCTCTCTCTCTCTCTCTCTCTCTCTCTCTCTCTCTCTCTCTCTCTCTCTCTCTCCCTCCTCCCCCCCCGCCCCCCCCCACTCCCCATCTCACCCTTCTTACCTCCTCATACACCCCACTACCGTCCTCCTCCTCCCTCCCTCTGTCACACTCTCTCTCACATCTCCTCGCCACTC